>NC_079168.1:53321682-53469182 GCF_947568905.1 Ostrea edulis | reverse complement strand
CGTACCGGTATGTATCAGGATTCAATGTTTTGATTGAATTAAATCTAACGGGAGTTGGGACGTTAGTTGTGTTTCTGGTATGTACAGTATTTTGATTTTGAATTGCACATTTTCACCCATGTATTCAAATCCTAATTCTGATAGATGATGCCCAGAATATCTCTTAGGTTTTTGATAGGCAGGTATATCTCTTAGGTTTTTGATAGGCAGGTGGGTTGCAAATTCCTAAACAGTTTCTTTGGTGTTGCAATAGAATTACAGTACAACTATAGAATCAATGATTTGTGTGTGTGTGTGTGATTTTCCTTCTTTATATGATATATGTTATAGGCATGCACATAAATTTGAATTCTTCATGAATGAAAGAAACTGAACTGCAATGTTTATTGTTGATAAAGTGGAGACCAGGAGATCAGTGCAGAGCCACGTTTTCAGAAGACGGTTTGGTGTATGATGCTGAGATTCTCTCGGTGGATCAGCAGACGGGTACATGTGTTGTGAGATATAGAGGTTATGGCAATGAAGAGGAGCAGATACTGGACAACTTAAAACCTGCTCCTGGGCGACGACCACGGCAACAAAGATTGTCAGATATGGAGGTATGGAAGAAACATGGTTTGTTTAATTTTCATACAGTGCTCTCAGTCAATTAAGTAGATTTTAATTAGTATCTCTATCAATATGATATTATATATTTATTCATAACATTCAGATGTTTATTACACTAATTGCATTTGTAGGTAAACAAATCTATAAGCAAACTGACAAATGTTCTAATATTTCTCAAAACAACCAGGTCATAATTAATCTATTCACATTCCAACTAAACATGACTTTTCAGTACAATGTAGAATATTTGTCTCCACTAGGTGCACTACCTCTCCAACCCCATCCCCCCAATCAAAGTATAAGATGTAGAGATTAGATAATATACCAGTAATGTGACACACTGTATTTACATGTACATCACTCTGACATTATTTACATATCTTATTTCAGGGAGGAAGCATGGCAGACAGCATGGATTGGTGTGGACAAAGATCAGATAGTTCTAGCAAAGCTCCAGGCACCTCACATCAAACCCACACATCCACTCACAGATCAGGATTTCCATGGCCAAGCATGCCCCCCATGCCAAATTTTTCTTTTCCAGTGAGTATAAGAACACAGAAAGCATGGATCAATATTTAATATTTACATTCACTGAACCTTTTCTCTTACATTTCTTTTGAAATTGACATTGCTGCCATCATAGACAATGAATACATGTTTGTTCCAAACTAGTTTGATCCAATTTTTTAATACCACCTGTCCACACAATCATTACCATTTATGGAGCATTGTCAAGGTCAAAGGGTGTATTTGTTGTTCCATTTAAAGTAACAAATGGTTCAATGATATGGTAATATAGTACTCAAATCTAGTTTATTTTTTCAAAAAAGACATAAAAATATGATTATAAACAATATAAAAAAATGTCTTTCATTGGTATTTTATCGGGTGATGAGGGTAGCAATCATTGCAAAAAAATTTGCATAACCTGCTAACGCAGGTATGAATTTTTAATACAATGCTTGCTACCTTCATCACCCAATAAAATGACAAAGAAAGCATTTTATTGTTTGGATAAATTTATTATTAAAACTGGAAAATGTGAAATGAATGCAGTGCAAATGAATATGAGTCTATATGCTGAAACACAAAAATCACCATATTAGATCATGTTGCTGTTTATTCCACTTGGAGTTTGGGTCATGGTTGTGTAACAAAGAAAAGATGCTCATCATAAAAAATTATGCTTATCACCAACTGGTGTGTGATTTCAAGAAAGTCGTATTATCAAATTGTAGACTAAAACATAATTCCATTGTGTTCCATTGGTAACAGACTCACATAGACAATCATACCTGTAACAGCTTAGTTAAGGTGTGCCATGATGTACTGGGAATGATGGCTATTTAGTTGAGGGTCATAGGATTTTTAGGGTATTCTTATCAGGAATATCTTTGTTGCAGAGGAACTTTAGAAATCTTACTTGGAAAAAATATTGTTGATAGCACACTGACCACATAGAGTAAAAAATATTGTATGTATGAACAATCCATCTCATTCTCATAAATCCTATAAAGAATACAAAATTCAGAGAAGGGCAAACACTGACCTTTGGACATACCAGAGGTGGGATCAGGTGCCTAGGAGTAAGCATCCTCTGTTGACCAATCATACACATCATGAGCCTTCTATCTTGAATGTGATATGAAAATATGTTACATTTTGATTATGGGGCTTTTTGAATGAGATACAGGGATATTAGTATTAGTATTGGTCTAGTTAATGATGCAGTGTTTTTCTTTCTCTATGAGACATGGGGATATTAGTATTAGTATTGGTCTAGTTAATGGTGCAGTGTTTGAGATATTCTTTCTCTATGAGACGTGGGGACATTAATCCTGTTAGTATGGGTCTAGTTAATGATGTTTGAGATATTCTTTCTCTACGAGACGTGGGGATATTAGTATTAGTATTGGTCTAGTTAATGATGCATTGTTTTTCTTTCTCTATGAGACGTGGGGATATTAGTATTAGTATTGGTCTAGTTAATGATGCAGTGTTTGAGATATTCTTTCTCTATGAGACGTGGGGATATTAGTATTAGTATTGGTCTAGTTAATGTTGCAGTGTTTGAGATATTCTTTCTCTATGAGACGTGGGGATATTAGTATTAGTATTGGTCTAGCTAATGGTGCAGTGTTTGAGATATTCTTTCTCTATGAGACGTGGGGATATTAGTATTAGTATTGGTCCAGTTAATGATGCAGTGTTTGAGATATTCTTTCTCTATGAGACGTGGGGATATTAATCCTGTTAGTATGGGTCTAGTTAATGATGTTTGAGATATTCTTTCTCTACAGTATAGTTTGCAGCAGTAGACATAAAAACATGGATTTGTTTAATGAGATTTATATCAGAACGGGGTTTTTTTCAATAAAAATTTCTTTTATAGCCACAGTTTCCATTCCCTGGGATGCCATCGTTTTCAAATTTCACAAAACCACTGCCACAACAAAGTGTAAGTATTTTTAGATTTCATTTGAATGTATTGACGTGGTATTTTACTACACAGCACTTTCACCAAAGGAACGTGTTTGTACTTGTCTTCAGTTTCAGAATGATTAATGCAAAACTTTAATCAAGTCAACTAGCAGTGTTCTGCTTGAATGTATTGGCAACGATACTTTTTCTTATGTTGATTTAGTTCTAAAAAAATAATTATGCAAAGTGGTTAGACCCTTCATTTGTTTACCATACCCCTTGCAACAGTAAATATCATACATGTAATTTGATTTTTGTAGTTCTATTCGTTGTTTTCCAGAATATTCCCTTTATGCCCCCGCCCCCTCCCCCCGTTGACGATGATGTGATGGATGGAGATAATGAGGCCATGTGTTCGATGTTGATGGCGTGGTACATGAGTGGGTACCACACAGGCTACTATCAGGTAAACTACAGAAATCCCACTTATATGACTGAAATTCATTTATTGTGGTCAACTACAATAGCTACTCAAAACAAAATGTGGGGAGATTCAGGAAATATTTTGTACAGGATAATTATTGCTAAAATGAATATCTGTGGTAAATTTTTCCCTTTTATCAATGCTAATTTGTGTATTCTGATCAAAAGTTAAATCCTTATTAAAATTCAATGCAGTAACTTGAAAAAATTGATATCTTTAAAAACTGATCAAAAAATTTACATAAAATTGATTTATTCTAAATTTTAAAAAAAAGAACATATAGACATATTTTACTACCCAGATATTTTGCATAAACACCTGCATTTTTCTCAATAAGTTGCATTAAAAAAAATTCCGGACAATGCTTAGCTGTAGGACATTAGCTGTAGCATGGACATAATCTGTGTATGCTCTAACTATACAAAATTGTACATGTCCAACTCGGACAGTTTTTTCTATACATTTTCTAATTACTATTTTATTCTTTGTATTTTATCAGGGAATGAAACAGGCGAGACAGCATTACCATGGAGGCACATCTCCACATCCGGACTCACTTAGATAGTGCCTCCTGACATCCAGATCCACTCAGATAGTGCTTCCACACATCCGGACTCATATAGTTTCTCTATCCATAGGATCTCCATTCTTATGATAAACTAGATATAAAAATTCAATATTGCAAATTGTGTGGAAATAATGTTAGGTCTGGATGTCTAGGTTTATGCATGTAAATAGTATTCATCACTTTCACATGCTTAATTTATATCAATGAGACAAGACTGTATCATAAATTATAAGAATTCTGAGTGGATAGGTTTACATTTCCAAATCTGAAAACAGTGTTATAATGGTCAGCAACTCTTGTGTACCATTTTAAAACCTCTTACACAGTCCTATTTGTGGGAGAACCATGTGTTGCAATTTCTCAATAAAGTTTTTTAATGTTGTTGAAACTTGTTGGCATCATAGCATCTAGTGGCCGAAACAATAGTTACTTTCTTTACTATGTCTCCCCTTTCCAGAAGGGGGACACATTGTGTTAGTGTGAATTCTTCCTCCACTCCTCAAACAAAGTTTGTCTGGGCCATAACTTTTTTGTCTTTAGACATAGGCCTTTGACAGTTGGTATGTGGGCCTTTGCCATTTGGTATGTGAGTATACCATGATAAGACAGTATGCCATGTACCATTTTTGATGACCTTTTATGTAACGGTCAATTAATACTATTCCTGGGGAAAGGCCTTTGATATTTGGCAAGTTTTATTTACTATCATATGTTCACAGCAAGCACTGTTCCTTGATTGAAGCACACACACCCTCATAGTTGACCGTTATTTACCGTAACTCTTAATTTTTAACTTTAAAGATGATCCCTAAAATATGTTGGGTTTTTTTAAAAGAAATTCTAAGTTCAAAAGGGGCATAACTCCCAGAAAAATTATTGAATCAGAATTTCCTGGGAATATGCCAATCTATACAGTGCATCCTTATTATCTACAAAGTTTATCGAAATTTTGTTGAGTGGTCTTGGAGAAGTTGCACTGACAAAAAGGGACTGACGGACGGGTCAAAAACATCAAACCCTCTGCAACTTCGTTGCATGGTGGGGTATACACTGACAAGAACAGGACATACGGGCTTGAAATTCTCTTCTAAGTTCAAAAGGGGCAGAACTCCAAGAAAAATTATTGAATCAGTATTTCCTGGAAATATACACATCTACACAGTGTGTCCTTATTAACTACAAAGTTTCACGAAATTCTGTTGAGCGGTCTCAGAGGAGTTGCGTTGACAAAAAAGGGACTGACAGACTGCATGATGGACAGGTCAAGAACATACCCTCCGCAACTTTGTGGGTTATAATTAACATGTACCAAATTGACAAAACCGTTTTTGATTGAGGAAAAGTACACTGGTACTGTGCAATGAGTTTATCAATCAAAGCACTAGATATGGCATTGAGTACATGAAAATGTGAAGCTAACAAACAGTGATCAATCTCTTAAATCCTATAAAAAAAATACAAAATTTAGAGTAGGTCAAACACTGGACACACCAGAGGTGGGATTAGGTGCCAAGGAGGAGTAAGCATCCCCTGTTGACCAGTAACACCTGCTGTGAACCCTGCATCTTCATAGGTAAACGGAGTAGTCTTTAATCAAAATCGGTATGTAAAGAACAGCTTAACAATTGGTATGAAATACAGCATTCGACCTAATAACAGTTTGCAAATTGGATCATCACAACAAGTTAACAACCATGGAATTTGTGAAATGTTGACTTAAAACGAGATTGTTGAAACCGCTGTAACATCAATTTATTTGTCAGCAGATGGAGAGAATCGATTAGAAGCACCCCTGGGTAACCAACGATGTCGTACATCTAACCCTAGTTGCACCCCCAGCCAGTCAGCACATTAAAGGAGAAAATGACAAAAAACATGATTTTAAAATTTATTGCTTTTTTCATAAATCATCACAAGTTATCTCTGAAACAATCATATTGAAACAAACAGGACTATGAATAGTTTGAAATTAACAGTAGTATAACAAATGGATGCAATTCTTAAAGCATTATTATAAATTTCACAAGTTACTACAGGTACGCCTTTGCCCAATTACATTCTTCCCCATCAATACGGTGTACATTTTAGCATTTAATTATTGGATATACTCCTGGTATAAAATGAAGTATTCGGTTGCTATCTGTAAGTTGTGTATCAATTACTATTTAAGAAAATATAATCTAATAGTCTATTCTACATATAAATATAACTAGGAGGAACAGTTTTAGTGGACTACATGTCTCCCCTTTATAAAGCAGTAATCGCTTGTTGTCTGTACATATAATTTTACATTGCAGATAGAATTTAATATATCATAGTACTTGTTTTGTTTCAAATGTATTTTTTATAACCCCACCCCACCCCCATGAGACAGATTGAGTAGTTGAAGATCCCGTTAAAATATATAACTCATAAGGAGATGTCACCTTTCACTTTCTGTAATGTGGGACTTCCATTCCAAGTGCCTTGACTCAGGTGAGTTAAAAATGGAACTCTTCCAAAGGAAGCAGAATACTTTGTAGCAAGTGTCTATAATGCAACATTACAAAATATTAATGCCCATCATCAACAACAAGCCTGCCATTCAGTGCATAAATAATACATTACTGCACATTTAATATCAGTGGAATTGATGGGGAAAAATTGCTTAAAAGTTAAAAATTGTTCACACTCGGTACAAATTTAAACTCCACTTGTAGATTCAAATTACATACTGGCAAGTAAAAAGTCAAGGCTTTGCATCATCATCCATGATACCCGTATTTAAAAGCAAAAAGCAGTAAACTTTGGACAAACTGACAGACATTTCCATACAATGTATCCTTATACATTCCTAAAACAGTCGTACATAGAAACTATACAAAACATTACGGTAATACCAGTTTTATACAGATTAAGTTTTGTAATCAATTACTGTATAATCTATTGTATTAGCTGTAGTTTTGGGATTTTTTTATTTTTGCATTCCACAATGCTCATACACAATATTGCATCTGCTGATATATATTACTTTAATTGTACAAGTCAATATTTACACGTTTCATATGATAAACAGTAAGCTGAGGCAGTTTAAACATTATATATCACTTCCATAGACCGTAAACTGTCCCAACTTACTTTCAATCCTTATCATTCAGTTTAGAAAAACGGATTCGATGTAATTTGATAAACAATTTTAAAGAAAATAGGAATTTCTTTTGATGCAGACCAGTATCGTTGTAGCAACAAAATGAAAATGGGAGGAGCCACATGCATTACGACATCAATCCTAAGACATCAGCAACTTTGTTTATACAATACAATGAATGTTGATCAAGTCTAATGAACCAATCAATTGTGTTTTACAAGTGAAATCAAGTTATTCTTACCTAAAGTAACAAAGCATGGTAAAAAATTGTGTACAACGACAGATGGATGACACGCCGATTTAAAGAACTCCAGTGAGTAAAGCACAGTTACCTAGTGACCAATAGATTCAAGTTAAAATCAACAAACTACGTAAGCAATGAAAATGGACATCATACTTAGATAGAAACATCGATGACATTTCACTTGAACTCGACATCTTTCCATTCTGTATATGGCTGAACAAAGGAAACATGCAAAAAATTTTGCAGACTTTTTTAACTTTGAAATTTAAGAAAATGCTCCCAATTGTGGCAAATTTGACCTTGATTTGTCATAACTTTGACCTTGACTTTTCAGTTCTCCATGCAAGTACAAGGCTTCTATCTTGCATAATAGTAATGACCAAGACCAAAATTGCTGACAAACAGAATTACAGACATAAACTTAATTTGTCTCCAATCTTCAGTATCTCGGAGTGAATGCATGTATTCTTACATTATTCCATAATCAGATTTATAAACATCGGATCTAGGGTGATCTCTATTCGATCACTGTCTTGTATTGGGGTAGATAAGGTGATCAATTGCTAGTATCTGGTCATGCGTAAACATTTTCCTATCGATAAAAAGCTCAACAATTGTCAAACGGAAACAAACATTCTTGTAATGATACATTTGATTTGCATCAAATTGCACTGGTAGGAATGCCTGTGCTTGTAATAATTAAATACGTTGGATGAAAAATTACATTAAACACCTTAAAACTTAAAAAAATCAATGTGAATGACAGGAATAAAAATTACATTGAAGTAAAAAAAGAATACATACAAATATTCATTATATATTAGGGATATAATATTTTGAGATAAAACGGTGGTAACATTTCAATTAACCTATAAAATCTAAAGAAAATGATCATATATATATATATGTGTATGTAAATATCTGTACCTATGCTTTAAATTTAATCCCAATAAAATATAGACAGCATTTTGGATTTATTTCAACAATCCTTGGTGATAACATGTAGATGAAAGTCTTTAATTTACAAAAATAATGTACTGTGAACTTTTTCACTGTAATCTGAAGTTGTGAAAAATAACAGTCATCGTCTTAAGAAAGACAGAACCTTTATATATATATATATATATATATATATATATATATATATATATGATAAAAACAAATATTTCAATATGTAGAGTAAAATCTACATATATAAATAAGTTGCCATAAAAATCTTATTTTGATACATGTGCAGGTTTCCGTACTGAACTTCAAAACTCAAATTAGGTTCATCATCCTCAAGATGATTTATATACATCAATCTAAAGCGAAATCAGTCAATAGTGAAATTCACGAAATGTTTGCTACAGATTAACAATCTGGTTTGTTGTGATGGAAGTTAGTTTAATTGCAGTACATGTGGTAGTACATAAATATAGTGCAGTGTATCTCCAGTCTTACTGTGTATTGTAATGAACAACATCATCACTGTATAGGGTTCAACACATAATGCTAGCCCTGTACCCCATCATCAGTAAAATTTTCATTGGGCTTGCAGACCACATTAAACCAGTGATCAGATGAATACTTAGAGAGTAGCAATTTCATGCAGTATCTACTCATATTCCATACCTGAATTTCTCCAGCTAGCAATGTTTGTTTTATTGTATGCAGGGTAAATTTTCACTTTTATCCTAAATGGTCATTATTTTAAAGAAGTGGCTATAAACAACTTTTAGCTAATTCGAATCTGGGTGAAATCATATTCCAATTTGTATGGGCAAAAATAATACAGGGCAAAAATGTCCCTGTACCCAGCATTTCTTTTTAATACCCCACCCTTCACTACTCTCTTCCTCCTTGTCATTTCATGACTTTACCAGCTATGCTACTACTTTATGGTTCAAAACCCACTGGACTGATTGACTACTGTTCTTATAAGATAGTGTTTATAACCCTCCATAAAAATTGTAACTAGCAAACAAACAAAAAAAACCAGAGCAAATATAATACCAATAAACATACAATAAAGTACCATCATGAAAATTATACAATAAAGCACCTCGGAGGAAAGTTAAAATCAACAATCACAGGTCACTTGTAATTAAACTATAGATACAGGTATACATATACAATCCTAGCTTAATTAATAAATATCAAATCACAGAGTATTAATAAATATGGAAGGCACATCTGACCTTTTGTAGAATACATTGTAAATATTGGTAATATCAAAGACAGTTTTCGTTGCTATGCAGCCTTTTTCTTGGAGCTATACTTCATTAAGCACATCACTTTGCCAGCGCTGGTTGTTAATCCAATTACATTTGGTGACTGAAACATCATACATCAAAGAAGAGAGGTAATAGATTTGAATAACAAATGTAACAGACAATTTTCATAAATATAGTTCAAAATAAAGAGATAAATATTTTAATACATGTAACTGTTTAAATTGTCAATATCTAGAATTACCAAAGTGAAATCCATTCCCTATGCAGCACAACTATTAGAAATCTAACTCATTACAGATAAAAAGCATAAAGCATATCTGACTGTTCATAAAGATGGCCGTGTGTTCAACTTTAAACTAAACCCCAGTGCATGTCTGAAGGGCCAGGGAACGTTTGTATGTGAATATAGAAATGCAAATTAAGTGTCAAAAGACAAAGCTGTGATACAACATCATACATGAAGAGTCTAAAAATTCCTTATTTGACTAATCCTAACTTTTATTTGCTGAGTCTTTCACAAAGATTAAACCAGTGCATTACAGATTATGAACATTTTGTTAAGTATTCTGTAGTTTGATTTCGACTTTCAGTTTGCAAAACATACAATATAAGCAGTATCAAGGATATAGAATGCCCACCATCCCTCTAATAGTTACTCATACTGTTCAAACACTTACTGATCCTAGAATGCATATACATGTATACAGTTTGTACTTTATATATAAGATTTCATCTGCCAGTAAACAGTTTTTCAAATTCCATTGTACAGAATTTACTCAGGACAGAGGTTGAGTGCATGTAATGTATTACATGGTTCACAACAAATAGCAAACCAAAAAAAATCCAATTTTAAAATTACCCTTTTGTATTTTAATTATGTGATAATTTTGATCCCCCCCCCCCCCTTCCCACTGTCACAACTGTAATTACATAAATCAAGTACTTGTTGATTCAAAGAGAAAAGCCAAAGTTTGATAAATGACAAGGTCTTTATGTTTTATCAAATTTCAATAGAAAGGTCTGTCACATTTTCAATGCATCTATACATATAGAGCGCATGGCTCATTAATAAAGAATAATAATTCAAATCTAAGAAATGTTACATCATACTCAAAGGAGAATCAAGAAATTCATTCACAGCAAACATTGTTAACTATCATATTAAATTTTTACACTTTCCTAAAGGATGATTAGAGCTCTATTTGCCTATCAAAATCAACAGCCCTGTATTTCTTTTAAAATTCATAACATTATTTTGTACAATAATCCTAATGCAACTCAATCATTCAGAATAACATAGAATCAGAATGACATTTTTGCTGTCATTGTTGGTATTTCATATTTGCCAGTTTTTTTGTCAGGCTTGGACAAACTTTATATTTATGACATACATTCATCTTTTCAATACAATTGTTTGATAGCAAAATTTTTATTTGTCCAAAGCTGTGCTGTACATGATCTGAAATTCAGATGACTGTCAGGGACAAATTATATGAAACTTTATTGAACATGGTCTCTTTCTTGAATATCAAATGAAGCCAGATTTAGTCTTTAAAGATTTGAATTTTACATACATCTAAGTGACAGTAATATTTAGCATTTCAGGAGGAGTCGAAAAGGGACCCAAAATATCAAGTAAAACTCACTCAAGTCCTTAGTATATTGACTAAATTCTGTACTTTATCTAGGGAATGAAAGTAATTTTTATCTATTTTATGATATAAAATAAGTTGAGGCAGTTTACATTACATTTCATAAATTAGGGAAACGGTTTTTGTTCTTTATAGTCTGATTTTTTTTTAACGCATTGTAATTCTAAGAAAGATAATAAAAGAACTTTAAATGTCATAAAAACAAAATGGAAACAGAGGAGCCAAACATCTTGTGATGTCATTCCAAGGATGTCATATGGCATATAACCCATATGGAGCACCAAATTAACACAAACTCAAATAATTGAAGATATTTTTAATTATTTGAAGATATCATCAATTCATTTGATGTGCACAACAATTTAATTAAAGATCTCTTCAAATAATTAACGATATCTTGAATACTGAATTATTGTGCACGTTTATCTCACTGAATTGTTGATAGCATTATAATTATTCTGCTGAAGTGATGAGCACTGTAATTTAGTTGTTGCTCTCTTCAAATGATATGGTGTTGATATCAATTGAATTGATTCAATCAAAGAAAGCAATACTTCAATTAATATGTGCATCAAATCAATTAATGCATGCAATAATTGAATTATTGCTCCCTTCAATTGAATTAATGATATCATTAATTCAATTGATGTGCACAATAATTCTTTTAAAGAGAGCAAATATATAATTAGAGATATTTTCAATTCAACATATCCACTATTGAATTAATGATCTTTTTAATTGAATTGTTGCTCTTTTTAAAAGAACTGATGTGCACATTAATTCCTTATATAAAAGCGTAGTAAATAACTAAAGATATCTTCAACTGAATTAAAGAGATCATCAAATCATTTATACCGAGCTCCAAATGCAATTTTACAAGCATTAATTCCACCACATTGATGCACGCATCAATTGAATCGATGAGAGAAATAATTGAATTGATGGTTCGTGTATCAAATCAATTATTGCTCTCATCAATGGAATTGATGCGTGCATCAATCAAATACTTATTTGTGCAGCTCTCATCAGCTGAATTAATGTGCGCATCAAATTAATTCTCTCATCAATTGAATTGGTCCTCTCATCAAATGAATTGAAGAGAGCAATAATTGACTTGATGCACACAACAATTCAATCTTTGCACACAATAATATGCCAGTTTTGAGATAAGAGCTGTTCTACCTAGGAGGTGCATTTAGTGGAACTTTGAATGTCTAAGTGGGACAGAGTGGACCTACAGTCAGTGAGGAAGACAAAAAAATGTATTAAAAGCGGCTTCTCTTTAATTATGTAAAGTGGCTTCTGTTTGAATATGTTAATGTAGGAAATACAAAATACTATCAAACGACATATTTCACCAGTGGAAACATAAAAGCAATGTCATATTTGCAAGTAATGTCCTGGATATGATACGTACGAGCAATGAAATAATGATCATCTCTAGCCATGGTTACTGAGTCCGGTAGTACCTACCCTAGTGTAAATGGAGACAATAGGTGTGGCTTGCGACGATGTGAAATAATTGTGATGTAATAAGAATCTCAGGTATTTAATTTCTCCCCGAATACATATCATTTCCTTAGATAGTGTATCAGTCAAATACGAGGGATGAAACTGCATTTGAGAAACTTACTAAGCACATCCACTTATGCAGTGATTAATATTTGTCCCACTCCCATATGTAAACAAGTTGTTTCATGCCTTTCTATGTAGTTACAAGAGTTCTCCAAAGAGAAATAACTTGAATGTATCTCGAAACCGGCATATTGAATTGATGATATCTTCAAATGATTGAGAATATTTTCAATTATTTGAGTTTATGTTGATTTGGCACTCCATAAACCCAACATCAACCTATTTTCTATGATATAAAAGTGTTGTCAAATACACCAATTAATCTTATTAAAATCAGATCCAAGGATACGCTCACAATCACTACCATAGGATCTGACATAACCCCATAGGGGTTCGTGTCCGCATGACCTTTCACTTGGAATATTCATGAGAACTATCAGCCAATCAGATTGCATCACACAGACAATGATGGCTATTTAGGTGGTTCCCGGCAATTCATAAACAAGTTGCAGTAATAACTCTCCCACGAAGTTATTCCACACTATAAAATTGTGTATTCTCACATAAGGAATTTTAAACTTTTGCAGTAATGCCTAATCTATTCCGTTCATACAAACAACAAAACGTACGATATAAAATACACCCAGATTAAATTAATTGTGAATTGTGATTTATGTATGAATAGGGAAGGGTATGATTTGAATAGTTTTCAAGATGTTTACCTAATTAACGCGAGGAATATAACACCAGTTGACCTAAACAGTGCAATGTGACGTCACATCTAGCTGCGATGTGTTTTCTTTCAAACCAAACAATCGCAGCCATTTTCCTTGAATTGTGAACACCGGCGATTTCTTAGGCGACGCGCTGATTGGTTAACATAAAATTCACATGAACAGGACCCCCAATCGGGTTATGTCAGATCTTCTTACACAGAGTATACGGCACGGATTTAAGAAGTCGATCTGATTGTAATTAGATTGATACACCAATCAAATTGCATTTTACCAGTGAAATTAAATTATACATGTATATGTTTCTTTCCTCATCTACAAAGAAATAAAGTTTCTTCAAAATATTCAATATCCACTGCTCAGTATCATTCTATCGTTCATTTACTTTCGGACACTTCACAAATAATTTTATGCTATAATTAAATCAGATGGGCATCAGAACTTGATTCCTGGTTTGTTTCTAATATTTCCTCCATTTTAGCAGGAGCAAACAGGAATCTGTTTTAAGTTAATTTATCTTACAGAAAACTTACATAAATAAAAAAGTCATCCAACATAAGGCCATAGACTAGCCACATCGAAGCACAAGCAATTCCACCAATCAGCATGGAAATAGATATGTCTGCTGAACTCTGCTTTTTCATACATTCTCTCTGAAAAGAAATGCATTTAACATCATTGTGTCAAGTCTAAAACCATGGGCTACAATGCTCACCTGAGTCACCTTGGCCCTGCTGTTCCCCACAAGAATTTTTTTTTAAATTTATCCTCTTTATTTCCAAATTTTTTTTTACCCCATATCAAACCCCACAGGATCATGCCTTAAATAGAACTGAATTCACAAAACATAGGAATGCTTCGATACCACTATTACCAACTTGAAGTTACCTTGCTGTTCTGGAGGAAAATTTCCCCCTATATTCATGTATTACATAATATTTGATCATCGATTAAAAAAAATTTAACCCACAAAACTTGGGAATATTGCAACATTCCCAAGTTTAGTGGGTTCAATTTTTAATAACACTGACAGACTTTAATGAGAAAAGCCGAGCAAAAAGTTTAGGTGAGGTAAAAAAAAAAATCTACACACCAGTCTTTGTGTGCTTTAAAGGGAGAATACTGCAGTCTCATTGAACCAGTAAAAGCTCCTTTGAATACACTCACAATTTCCAAGGCTGGTGTCGCCCAAGTAATAGTTGCAACGGCAAACATGAACATTCCAAGCATATTAAGAATGGCTTTCTCATGGACAACAACATGGATGAGATACTGATAAAACGTCAGAAGTCC
Source organism: Ostrea edulis (assembly GCF_947568905.1). NCBI lineage: Eukaryota > Metazoa > Mollusca > Bivalvia > Ostreida > Ostreidae > Ostrea > Ostrea edulis. The sequence continues at coordinate 53,454,256 of NC_079168.1, read as the reverse complement.
TAGTCCCGCCATAGTGGCCTGAGTCATAGGTTTACTCTGGGGAGGAAAAAAAAACCTTCATATCATCACTTAATTGAAGCAAATCATGTGCAATACAGACAAATCAATAACATAAAATTTGGGCAGTCACTACATTCTACCTTCATTTGATATTGCATTTCCATTACAAACTACCTTCAAGGGATTCATTTTCTCTTAATTTCCATAAAGTTCAAAATACATTTACATTTTCATTCAGTTAAATTCAGCAAATAGAATACAAACTGCATGCACTTCTATCCGCAGTTGGTTGCTAGATTTTACAAGATCCCTGCTTCAATTCTTAACACTGCACACCCCAAAAATTCCAACATTACAAGCGTTTCCTCCCTTCCTGACTATCTTACCTTCGGTTGGCTGACAAGAATGATGGTTAAAACAAACACAGCTTGGAAGACAGCACACACCCAGTTAATGGTAATCAGGGAATTATTTTGAAGTAGTTGTCCATACACAATCCCAGCAAAGGCACTAAATCAATTAGAGAATGGGATTAACTTCCTTATAAGGCAATCTAATTAAAATTAGACTTGTAGATCCACTCCTCTACGATACACTTCAATACTGGAAGCATATCATAGAGGAGCGGATCTACAAGTCTAATTCTAATTAGATTGCTTATAAGGCTATTACAATTATGCAGACTCGCATGTGTAAAGTGTCAACATCAGTTTTATTAATAGGAAAACTTCATACCATATCTTAGTTATATCATCAAGTATATTATTAATAGATACAATGAAAATCTTACATTGGGAACTTTTTGGGAGGTTGTCCCAAAAGTTAGGTTAATTCATAATGGTACTTTGGAAAAACCTTAAAGATTGTAAAAAAAAAATCTGCAATTCAGTTAATCTTGAAATTATAGTATAAGAGGTGCAATTGCATTTTGGATGTATTAGGGGTACATCAAACTCTAGTGTCTGTTATTATAAAGGGGGTGTTTAAAACATCAAAATTTTATGATTGATTGACTGACATTTTCCGCCACACTCAACAATTTTTCAGTTATCTGGTGGCGCCCAGTTTTTATTGGTGGAAGAGAGAACCCAGATACAATGTACCTGGGGAGAGACCAACGATCTTCCAAAAGTAAACTGGGAAACTTTCTCACTTACCGGCGCGAGCGGGATTCAAACCCACGCCGACAGAGGTGAGAGGCCGTGTGATTTTGAGCGTGATGCTCTAACCACTTGGCCACGGAGGCCCCTCAAAATTCTATGAAAATTATTTCCAATGACAAAAATAAAACAACATAAACTGTATGATGAATGTCTAAAAAACATTGGTTACATAGCAAGTACAATGTATCTATAAATAACAATATTAATCAAAATAACAAAATAAAAGATATCTGCAGGCTTATCAATGCAAATAGTACACACACACAACATACCAAGTATATCCTACATAGATAGGATCAATGTCACTGAAAAGGGGATACACACTAATGCTGCAACTTTGCATTGGTTCAGAAGTATCAAAACAGCTGCTGCACATACATGTATAAAGCACATACACTGTACATGTAACGCCATGTTGTGTAGCCAACTGACACTAGCATAAAACAATATCTAATTTAACAATCTCTGAATGTAATGAAATGTCTTTACCAACTAGGGCTGTTTATCAAAATATACAAATTATAACAGACATGTGATGATCATTGCAAATGATTGACTTGAAAGACGTAAACATTTACAAACGGTAAAAATGTTAACTTAAGTCAGTCTTCTAAACTTTATAGCATGTTCTCAAAACAGTATAGTGACATCATGACAGGAATAATATTCTCACTTTAATAGTCCTAATAGACAGAAGACATAGTTCATCTTGTTGGGGTCCTTGGATTTGTAAACTGCTATACATGCTGGTCTACAAAATACAAAAATACAATTGAAGCTATGAAACTGCATGCTTCGTTTTAAATTTCAAGCTTTAAAAATGAATAATCAAATATATGAAGATGAAATATATAAGATAATAAAACAATTTTTAGCTACCCCTGCTAAAAAATGTGTTGACATTCTTCCCTGCTTTCATTTTTAGGGACATATTCTATTCAATTCAGAGTTTACAGTACACTAACTTTTATTTGCATGCAAATAATACCCACTCTTGCAATTATGTCACCACAAATCAACCTGATTGTTTAGCCATAAATTGTATGTGCATGAATTGCAAAAACCAATTTTTGAAAACATATTTCCAATCAGTGACTTGCAAATAATGTAGTTGCAAAGGAAAGCTGGTGTACAGTATGCACACTTCTACAAAGGTGGATTCAAATACATTATGTAAAATTTGTCATGATTTGAATAAACTTGACTTTCTATTACTTGGGATATATTGTAACCTTGCTGTTATTGAGAAGATTTGCCCAAGATTATTCCATTGTAAAAGTCTGAACATTGATTGTGGCTCCATCCTGACCTCAGGGGCCATTTAGTTAAATTTGTATCTAAGAGATATTAATAGATTTTTGTCATTTATGACCCAGCAGTTACTCATCAGAAGCTTTCTCATTTACCCTACCCTAATTCTTCTATGAATTTCCAGGTAATCTCCTTTTGAAAGATGTTTCCTCTTATTTGAAAAAGCTTTAATCATGACCCTGTGGCTCTTGAAAAAAAGAGTTTACACAGAAGATTTTTACCCACCCACCCTATAAAACTTTGTTCCCCTATTGTGGCCCCACCCTACCCTAAGGGGCAATGATTAGAATAAATCTTAATCTACACTACCTGTGGATGTTTGCATACAGTACTAATATGACTAATCATGGCCCTGCTGGTGTTGAAAAGAAGATTATTAAAGATTTTTCCTATATATCCACATGTAAAACTTTAATCCCTCACCACTTTAGCCCCATACTACCCTATGGGACCATAATTTGGACATTCTTTACTATGTTGGGAAACTTTCACATAACTTTCATCTTTTCTGGCCCAATTGCTTTTTAGAGGAAGATTTTTAAACTAGAGGTTGTTTTTATGAAAAATAAATGCCTTCCCAGCTCCCCAAATTGGAAGTGCTCCAAATGAAACCTCCTCACCTTAATGTACTGCATGGCATGAAGGAGAAAGTATGAACAGGAACATAGACATTATAAACTCCAACAAGCCACATAGGAAAAGTGTTCACAAACTATTTTACACCCTCCACCCCTCAGATCCACAATAACTTTGAGGATAACAATTGGATCCTCCTGTCCCTACAATAAGCACATCTGCAAATGGCATTGAAGTATTGTACAAATTTCAAGTCTATCAGGACAGATAAGCCATATAGGAGGAGAAGCGTTCACAAGATTTTGTGACAGACAGACAGAAAGTACAAAAACATATGTCTCCCCCTGAAAGAGGGGAGACATAATGATCCCACCCTATTTTTTGCCATTTCTTGATTATCTCCCCTTAGAAGGTAAGATGGCTCTTCGTTTTAACTAGAATCCCCTTCACCAACAATTTAGTTGAAATTGACCCATTGGCTCTGGAGAATAAGATAAACTTGTGAAGAGTTTACATTGACAACAATGAAGATGACAATGAAAGCAGATGATGGACAAGATTTCAATCAGAAAAGGTCGCCTTTGGCTCAGAAGAGCTAAAAACAGACCCTTTGGTAATATTCCCTATATATATAGTTAACTTCAATAAATTATACAGCTGCACTATGTTATATTACAATTTGTGATATCATTGGTAATACATCAATACTTTTATATGGTTTGACATAGGTTTGATATTGTATATTTCTCTCTGAATTACCTGTAATTATCATAGTGCTTAATTGTTACTCTGATGAGTCAGTTGGCTCAAAGAAATAAAGAATTAAATTGAATCTAGACATTAAAAAATGTGATAATGACTTGTTTAGTAGCTACAGAAAGTGCAGTACATGGTCGATTTCCCTGCAGATATGTAACTTGCAAATTGTTGGTTAAGACAGATCTAAAAATTATTGATAATGATTAATGTCCAAAACTTAATCCTGAGATATCAGCTTGCATATTTGGGCTTTGTAATACTTTAATTTATATCACAAATTAGGAAATGATCCTTATTGATACTGAAGTGATTTCAGATTGTGTGCCAATTCCAATAAGTTCTGTCTTCTCGATTCTACATATGATGAAAGTAATTTCAGCATTTCCAGATTATGCCAAAGATGGTTCGAAGCAGTGGTCAACTACCAATGAATTAGCAAGTCTGGGTAAATAAACACACAATTAATCAATATATGTATGTATGTAATTGTTCCTTTGGCAGCCAACTGAGCTTCCGTGCTGAGCCTTGACATGTCTGGAGACCAATCAATACATTTATTGCCTTCAATAAGATTCAATAGCACTCAACCCAAGTCTATCTGCAATCATTCATCTGAATCAACATACCAATTAACAAGTCGTGAAAGTTTATCCATGTATTGATTTAACATTGCAGAAAATTGTACATATTGATACCCTATTTTGAAACATACTGATAGTTTGCTATTTCATTTCATAGAAATATTAGATTAACTTCAAGTACTATTGCAAAATTTGGTCAAAATTTTTTAATCTTTTTTTTTTAAAAATAACAGTTTTCTGAACTTGTTATGTATCAAGATAATCTTCAAATATGTATAAAAATTAATAGCATCACAGTCATACTTTACAATAATTCATATTTGTCTTTATTTTAATTATCATCCTAACTCAGTCAAAAACAGCTAAAATATCAGCAAATCTAACGTTTAAAAATGCTTTTTATCTCTTCAAAGCATTGACCTTTCAACTAATGGTAAAACATTTGCACTTATAAATATTACAAAAAATAACAAATATATGACTAGAATGTTTGTATGATGAGGAGGGGGGGGGGGTATATAAAACAATAGAGGTGAATAGTAATTCCAGGGTGATAATCTTCAATGATGTGCAGGTTACCCATGTGTCCATTTTATTAACTGTTTTTACTTTGTAATTGAATAATTATGTGCTTTCTGATAGGCTACAGCTAAGTTCCAACAACTTATGAATACTGATCGATAAAACATTTCATTTTTCCAACCTTGCGTCAAAAATAGAGAATTTGAAAATTATGATTGATTATAAATTTTTGGTCACTTAATGAAAATTCATGTCTTAACTTGCTTTTAACTATATCTTGTGCTGTAATTATAAAAAAAAGTGTGACTTCTATATGTGTATCATGAACTGGAGCAACATTTGGTTGAATTATAGCACATGTAATAATGAACTCAATCAAAGGATATTAATGATCCAGCATTATTTGAAAGTTCTACATATTTTAGTAGCTGCATGGTTTCAATGTTTTAAATTATCTAGTCGTATGATAAACAAAAACTTGCATCTCTAATCATTTTCGATTACGTGTTGCAGTCTAGCTGTATTCAATGATTGCTGACCAGGTATCGTTTCTAGTACCCATGCCGTTTCTATGTTTTGAATTACAATAAAACACGCTTATAGCAAAATGCTGGGGACATAAAGTTTGATTTGTTATAAACATAATTCGTAATATACAATGATTTCATATAGCATATGTTTTAAAACTAAAGGGAATGAAAATTACTTTGCTGTAAGCGTGAATTTGTTATAAGCATGTTTGCTGTAACCGTGTATTCAATCACAATCAAACAATCCTTGACATTATCTTCGTCAGTATATGATGCTTTAATGGATCTCAAAGTACAATATTCACCTTGCCCTCTGGACTTACTGAATATGATACTTACAGTATTCACCTTGCCCTCTGAACTTAGTGAATATGATACAATATTCACCTTGCCCTCTGGACTTAATGAATATGATACAATATTCACCTTGCCCTCTGGACTTAGTGAATATGATGCAATATTCACCTTGCCCTCTGGACTTAGTGAATATGATGCAATATTCACCTTGCCCTCTGGACTTAGTGAATATGATACAATATTCACCTTGCCCTCTGGACTTAGTGAATATGATACAATATTCACCTTGCCCTCTGGACTTGGTGAATATGATACAATATTCACCTTGCCCTCTGGACTTACTTAATATGATAGTATTGATACTTCTCATGTAGCTAAAGCATCATATTAACCTTAAAAATGTCAATATTGTATATATACCCCCATAATTACAAAACAGCTAGAGATTTATTCCTTAGTAAATAGAAGGGGTATATTTTACTTTGAGTATAAGCATGAGAAGATAACTGACAAAGTTTCATGTTCACAATACCATGTTGAAAACACAAGGTACCGTAATACGGAGAATACATGTGCACCAATATCAGTCCTTCTGTTGCCAAATTATCATTATACTCGATTTGACATGTTTTGGTATCTTTTTCTAACTCATATATATAGCTCGTACTTATTTGTGTCCACGTTTCATAACCGGACAGATCCTAACTAGGCCTACTCTATGATAAGACCATTTCTACTGATATCATCTGATCATGTATTGTAGAACTTTATACTCTGCAGCCAAACTTTTCAATACTATGTGCAGTACTAATACGTAAACTAATTATACGTAATCATTAAGTTTTTCTGCTAGAACTTACATGCCACTTATCATCATCAGATAGGTGACGATCTCCGTTCCCAGTTCCACCATCCGAAATACCTCCATTTCGTCACCCAACTACTCTACTTTCACCTGTTAAGTTTTCTTGACCTACTTGTCAAACATTGCACGTGGCTTCCGCCGCATAGATCAGTTTTTCCAAAACAAACACAGAGTTACCGTTCTTTTAACTCTCTCTCTCTCTCTCTCTCTCTCTCTCTCTCTCTCTCTCCGAAGTACTATGCTAGGTATAGCTATAGGGACACCTATAAACTATAAAAAAATTTATCTAATTGTGAAAAAGGGGTTTTGAGAGAGAATATTAGTAAGTACATATCCCCACACCAATTGTCCCCTGGACTAATCTAATGTCGTTCGCGTTTATGGAGTCGTAACTGTAAGGACCGAATTTTTTTCCTCATGTTAGTTATTAAATGTAGTGCACTTCTGTTATCACAACTTCCGTCACATGTTTAAAAATCGTCCTCATTTAACAAGTTTTATCATCTCTCTCTCTCTCTCTCTCTCTCTCTCTCTCTCTCTCTCTCTCTAGCTCTCTGCTTTCTCTCTCTCTCTCTCTCTCACACACACACACACACACACAAACTAATGTGCGTCCATTTCACAGGCAGACCACAAATGACACTATATACTATATTTTTATTTCCAATCAAGGGCCCTCAAGGGGCAGCATGAAAATACATACAAATAATGTACATATAAATATACAAGTAAAGAAAGAAGTGATTACATAACACATAGTTATATACAAATACAGTGTCATATATTGTTCAAAATAAATTTTCCAGTTATATTTAGAATGGATGGCTCTTCAGAACATAGTATGTAAATGAATTTTTGTTCATCATTGAGTTTGGTAAAAAAATTTAACTGTTTTTTCTATAGCACCACAGAAAGATTTTCTTTCATCAGCAAACTTTTCACATTTAATCAAAAAATGGATCTCATCACCTAATAAACCAGAGTTGCATTTGTTACATATTCGTTCATTCCTAGTAATACCAGAATATCTACCAACTTCAATGGGGTTTTTTTCTTTCAAATTAGGGTCCTATTGGGCATACAGCATACATGTACATGATTGTTAACATTTCAATGTGCAATGTTTATAAAAATTATAATAAAAAGAAGAGAATAAAAAAGCAGAATATGCACTATCAGTATGAGCTCAAACAATGTTCATAACATGAGACATTTTGAACATGATAATACTTATTTGTATTACATGTAAGTACCACTGTGTATCCTAATGCAAAGCAGTCAGAAATACACACAGAAAAAAAAATGTATACATGTACATAACAACACTACATGTAATAATAGTAAAGGTAGTATAAGTACATATGATTAATACTCCACTGTAATGCAAAAGATACCACGGGACGGTGCATTGGTACTAGGTCAACATGTCATGTTTATAATGAGTGCACATGCGCAAACAAGGTTTCACGTGGTTCACACATAATACACAGTAAGACTTGCAGTATGAACTTAGACAAAGTACATAACATATAAATAAGACATAGTTAATCACAACCTTGAACCATTTTAACCTTTTATCTATGTACGACGGTGCTCCGGAAGAAGAAGTCTAGATTTATGGTTTGAGAAGTGACCTATACTCATGGTTGTTCATGGGATATTTTCAACAGTGGCGACCCTGGTGTAGACAGTCTCCGGATACCGTTTTTATAAGGCTCTATACCCCATTGCCAAATAGAGATGGGCTGTCTCTGGTAAAACGCCATGGTTTAAGTCGGACTATAGTATAGTCATATACCCTGTAAATGGAAGGCCTGTAAATAGTGACGACACCAATCAAGGGTTGAAAATCAGGAACCGGTATTTTGACGGTCTGTAATAGTAGTAGTAGGGTCTATATACCATACTACCCCCTAAAAACACTAGGGTGGTATGGTATAGACCCTGCTATTATCATTACAGACAAAATCACCGGTTCTTGTGCTTGAGATAAGAACCCTTGGGACATCAAACGGTGGGGGTTTTTTGTTGGGTTTTTTTGTTTTTGTTTGTTTGGGGTTTGTTTTTTTTTTTGTTTGTTTGGTTTTTTTTGGTTTTTTGTTTTCTCTTTTATTTGCAATTTATATATATATATGTTCACATAACAAAGCAAATATCAGGGCCGTAAATTAACCTTCAATTTGGAGGAGGCAGGAAATTAGGCGGGGATCTGGGGGCCGCCCAGGACCCCAGACGCTGAGCACATTTTGTGCACACAGAACACGTTTCGTGCAAAATCCTTGATTCTAGGGCCTTCTAAGATGTTACTTGACTAACTCATTCTAAAAGAAAGATTTGGAATGCTTTTTAAGGGAGGTATCATGTTCTTAGTTATTGGAAACAACATAAATTCTAATGAACTTTAAATTTTAATTTTTTTTGGCTCAAAAGTTGGAGGAGGCAGCTGCCTCCTCCGCCTCCATATAATTTACGGCCCTGAAATATTGAACATTAGATTTTTCATGAAAGTATTCAAATCATACTGCATCGCACTTAATTATTAATGTTCGTAATAAATAATTACACGTAAATGATATATGAATGCTACAAAATAGTGTACTATGAAAATCATGTTCTAAATAAATTGCTACTAAATAAATTAATACATATTATATGTATATAAATGATATATGATATAAATTATATATGAAAGCAGTACAAATTATTAGAATCATATATATAATAATGTACTAAATAAGTTGATCTAATATATAAATGATACAAGAAAGCTATGAAGTAATGGACATTATATATAAATGAAATATGAAAGCATTATATATAAACGATATACGAAAGCCATCTACTTGTGATTTGTGTGGTCACCCTGCTGAAAATGCTTATCCTTTTTTCTTTGAATGTGTTCAGTACTCAGTACAAAGAATTGCTCTTTTAGAGTCAATAAATGCAATGCAACTACAAGTTCCCATATCATTAAAGTTATTGCTGAGTGGTGATGAGACTCTTGGGTTCAAAGATAACATAAAGATTTTTGAATATGTTCAGAAATATATTATAGAAAGCAAAAGATTTTAAAAATGCATTTAATACCTGTGTATTTGTTATGTATGTCTATTCTTATCATGTTTGAGTCGGTACTCTCAGTCTTTCTTTTTTCTCCTGTTGTACTTATTCGTTTTTCTTTCACTATTTTTATTTGATTTCATTTTTTCTCTTTTGTATGTCATTTAGATCCCATTAACCACCCACACTTCTATTTTGTTGGCCTATTAATCATATCAAGAAATCATAATACCTATATAATCATTATATTTGGAATGATTTATTATCCTTTTACCTCATATCTATATTGTAATTTCTTGTGTATGTCATTATGTGGACTTACCTTGTATCTTAAAGGAGAAGGCTTATATAGGCATTGCCTGCTGCCTAATCCTTATTATGTTATTCATAATAAAATACTGTTTAAATTATATATATATATATATATATATATATATATATATATATATGAAAGCCACCAATGTCTGCCTGTAGGACACACCTTATTTACAGTCCAACATTGCCCTCAGGTAAACAAAGTGTTGAGGGACTGTCTCCCTATACACCGGATAGCTTTCTATTATCTTAAAAACTTTAGATTAACATATTTTTCCTAAAGAGAGTTACTTGCATCTAAATAAAAATTATCTGTAATTTTATTCGCTTTTCTTAGGACATTGTTTTGCATGGAAAGATAGTGTTTTAGTGTCATTCGAAGGTTTTCCTCAGACATATTAACATTGTTAAATTTACATTTCATTTTGTATTTATAGATTGTGAAAGAAATAATATAGATTATTGAGATGGATATGAGATAATCTCATTTAATTGAGTGAATAGCATTATACAATAGGACTTAACTTGGTACAAGCTAACTTATTTTAAGAAAGTCAGCATCAGGAGGAGTTAACTAGTATTGCAACTTCCTCTTCCTTTTTGCACCCCACTCAAGTGGAAGGAACAACAGCACGTTAAGCACTTTTTCACAATCAAGGCCAATCCATGCCTCCAAAGAGAAAAAGAGATGGGGGAATGGTTTCTCCAGCCCGGGGCAGAGGACAAAAAAAGTCTCGCCACAACACTAGGCAGCAAAAGCCTGGAACTAAAGAAGTGAGAGATAACCAACCCCCCTTCCAGCACCAGGAATCTTCAGAGAGCGTGCCAGGGAGTGAGGCTGCACCAGATTTGGGGGAGTTTGTGCCTGCCAACTTTGGTAATATTGGTAACTCTGATTTTTCTTTAGATTTAAATGTTGCTGACTTCACCCCTGTACCAGAACTTAGCTACTTTGATAATGTAGGTCAACACATCCCTTTGAAACTGAAGCAAAAAATTTGGGATGGGCAATTTGTTGATTTAGGTTTGCTGTTAAAATCAGCAAAAGAGATTGACTATAGTTTGGGGGGTCAAGGCGAAATTAAAATCAGGGATGGAAAATTCTGTGTTGTCAGGTCTAATGATAGTTCATACCTGACAATTGATAAATGGACTAATGCCTTCATGATTTACATGAGCGTTATGTTGGAAAAATACAGAGCTCGGGCCCAGGAGTTTTTAAAATACATGCGAGATATCAGATTAGCTGCCACTAGATCCCAAGGCTGGTACAAATACGACGAGCAATACCGTCTCCGCAAAGCTAGCAATCCTGAATCCTCCTGGGGCATTATCAGTCAGGAATTTTGGCTACTATATGTGACCGGCCAGAGTTCATTCCATAGTCAAACTCAATTCAGTAATAATAAGCAATTTTCAAGTCAGAGCAGCACATCTGCTGTTACCCAATACTGCTATCATTTCAATCAGGGTAAAAAGTGCAATTTCTTCCCAAAATGCAGGTTCAAGCATATCTGTAGGAGATGCGGAGGAAAACATCCAGCCAACAACTGTTCTTCCAACTCAGCTGTATAAATTGGGCAAGACCCCTATAAGATTAGACAGAGTCATTTACTACTCATAAAATTATTCAGATAATCATTTTTTACGGGAGGGTTTTCAACATGGCTTTAAACTACAATATTCTGGTCCTAGATCACCCAGGTTTTCAAAAAATCTAACAAGTTTAGGCAGACAATATTCAGTTGCAGAGGAAAAGATTTGTAAAGAGGTTACATTGGGGAGAGTGGCAGGCCCCTTTATAGAACCACCTTTTCCAACTTTGCAAGTTTCTCCATTAGGCCTTGTTCCCAAGAAAGATGGCGACTACCGCCTTATTCACCATTTATCATATCCAGAAAATGCTTCAATAAATTATTTTATCGACCCAGAACAGAGTTCTGTAACCTATTCAACTATAGATGATGCTGCTGACATTATTGCCAAATTAGGTAGGGGGGCTTATCTTGCCAAGTCTGATATCAAATCAGCCTTTAGGTTGCTACCAATTAATAGCACGGATTTCGATTTATTAGGTTTTTGCTTTAACGATGCCTTCTATTATGACAAGATGCTTCCATTTGGGTGCAAGATAAGTTGTGCAATCTGGGACAGATTTGCATGCTTTCTGCATTGGTTGACACAGAATCGTTCACAAAATTCCTCTATTCTGCATTATCTGGATGACTTCTTTTTCTGCGGCAGAGAGCATTCCATAAGCAAAAATACCTTGGACACCTTTCTTTCCCTGTGCAGTGATCTGGGGGTCCCAATTGCAAATGACAAAACAGTATATCCAACCCAAGTTCTTACTTTCTTGGGCATCGAATTTGATACGGTGCAAATGATCATGAAATTACCATGGGAAAAAATTCATGAAATTAAACACAAAATTCTTGACATTATGACTTTTAGAAAGGTAACACTTCAGCAACTTCAGTCCATATTGGGGCTTTTGAATTTTGCATGTAGAGTCATAGCTCCAGGTAGGGCTTTCTGTCGACGACTAACCGATGCAACAATCGGCCTTGGCAAACCACATCACCATACCCGGGTAACATTAGAAATGAAAGCTGACCTCCAAGTCTGGCTCACCTTCCTTCAATCTTTTAATGGTATATCAGTCATTACAAAGAGCATATGGGTCAATAACGACACTCTCGAACTTTACACTGACAGTGCAGGGGGAGACTCGGGGGGTTTTGGTATATTTTTTGCAGGCAAGTGGGCATATGCTCAGTGGCCCAGTACTTGGTTGGCACAAGGCCTAACCCGAGACATGACCTTTTTAGAGCTCTTCCCAGTCCAAGTAGCTATTGAAGTATGGAAGCATCAATTTGCCAACTACAGAATCTTGTTTTACATTGACAATATGGCAGTGGTACATGTTATCAACAAAACAACATCAAGGTCACCTAGGGTCATGAAAATTGTAAGAAAACTGGTTCTAACATGTCTCAAGCATAACATCTTAATTAAAGCAAGACACATACCATCTAAGCTAAATTCTATCGCGGATTGTCTCTCTCATTCACAGTGAGGCAAATTCCGACGACTAGCACCAACAGCAGATCCATGGCCAGCACCACTTCCCAAGAACATTTGGGAAATTTAAAAAGTGAGGCAAACAGGCTTATCCAGGGTTCCCTCTCAGTCAACACATACAAAGCTTATCAAGGGGCTTTTACCAGTTTCAAAAAATTCTTGAGTAACTGTGGGATTGCAATGGTTTTTCCTATTCCCATTGACCACTTGCTTAATTTTATTGCTCATTTGTCCATTTCAGGTACAGCTTATAGAACAGCTGCATTATACATTAGTGCCCTATCATATTTTCACAAATTAAGAGGCATACAGGATAATACTCAATCATTCATCGTCAAAAAAGCCTTGCAGGGTCTGCACAAAAAGCGAGGTAACCCTGTAGATCCACGAATCCCATTAACCATATCTATTTTGCAACGTGTAGTATCAGCATTGCCATCAGTCTGTAGATCACCATATGAGGCAGCATTATTTTCCACAATTTTTTCAATTGCATATCACGGCTTGCTTAGGGTTAGTGAAGTCTTGTCTATCCATAGGGCACACATTTCCCTTACTAAGAACAATGTCAGCATTCTAATTCCAAGGTCTAAAACTGACCAAATTGGAAATACAACTACGTTGCAGATTTCCAAACATGCCAATTCTGATACTTGTCCAGTGCAATGGGTACTCAAGTTTTTACGGTTGCGCCCTAACAGTGACTCCACCTTATTTTTCATCCATATGGATTACAAACATGTAACAAGATACCAGTTTAATTGCATGCTACAGAAAACACTTCAATTTAATGACATTCAGGGACATTTTAGGCCACATAGCTTCAGAATTGGGAGAGCCACAGATATGGCAAAACAAGGGGTTTCAGATTCAGAAATTAAATCTTTGGGAAGGTGGGAGTCAAATGCTTTTCAAAACTACATAAGATTATAATGTAATGGTTTGTTGAATGGAATACAGGCTAATTTGCCAAAAGTATTCCAGGTTTCAAGACAGTTTGGATAGTAGGATCGTCTATACCTTTTTGGGCTGGTGAAGAGGCACGGAGGAGACCGGGCGGAAAGAACCTCAATCTAGGGGTTGACATCTTTTGGAAGGGGATAAGAGGGCTAAAATGGCAAGACCTCGACAAACTGATAACAACAACTCAAACATCAACCACAACCAGATGTATTGGTTATTCATGCTGGGTCAAACGATCTAACAACAGCTGGCAATACTGCACTTAGATTTGCACATGAAATTCAATGTAGCTTGTATCGCTACAATGCATTGCTACCAAAAACTTTGCTCATTTGGTCAACAATGCTTCCCCGTCTTTACTGGCATGGTGCACCTCTAGGTAAGGGTGGCGCTAAGATCGATCTAAAAAGACGCAAGGTTAATAAGGCTATTAAGAAATTTGTTACCTCTCAAGTTAACGGAGCTTGCATTGTTCATGACAGAAATATAAACGTCCATCAAACCAGTTTATTTAGGTATGACGGAACTCATCTAGCCGAAAGTGGAAATCAAGCTTACTTAAATAACATACAGGGTGGTTTGGAATTTATTTTGGGGGGAAAGGGCAAAATCTTCCCTACGCAATAGTTTGCAGAATCTTGTCACTTGTGGTTGGTTCCTATAACCTGTCATTCATTTAGGAGATAGATACTCTCTAGAGCAATTGGTGGGGAACATCATATCGATGTTTGTGGCGGGGTCAAGGGAGACATCATCCCTGTACAAGCTTAACCTGTTGTCTCTGCCCATCTGCATCAAAGCATGAGGGATGTCTCATGGCTGTGTGTTAACATGGAAGTTAAATGCCATTGAGCAAATGTGTGGAATAACTGGAAACTGCTTGGGGTCTGCAGCATTTCAGTGCTCAGACCCCCTCTACCTCTATAAAAGGAGGAGAGGCTACAGGCTGGATGGTGTGAAAGTTCTAAACCAGGTAGCAAGCCAGAGACAGGGTGTAAAAGCTGTGCAGCTTGTGTGCCTAGCCACCATGCGTGTTAGGCATGGGGTTCCTTGGCACTCGCATCAAAGCGAGGCCACTAGTTTGCCCATTGGTTTATGGTATCCTAGTTGTCTCCCTTGACTCCTACTAATTTTTGCGGCCAGTATCATCCAACACTTGTGTATTGTGTTTTTATGATGTCATTGCTCAATAAATTCATGTAAAGTACCAATTGGTGTTTATTTTTCATTCTCACTAGTGGCTGAAAGATAATTCAATAATATTGTGAAAAGGCAGACAAAGCAAACTATCTTGGCTGCAATCTTCAATTAAAGGAAATCATGTTATTTAATCAAATTGGTTTTTTTACTTACTTCATAGTAAAATCCCAATACAATGTTTTTTCCAAATTTATATGAAATTTCAAAAAAGTGCTAATTTTCTCCCATGCATTTCTTGTAAGTTTACACGTGAATAGAAGGTGGTCAGTGTCTTCTACAGTTTGACAAAATTCACATAAAGAAGAAACATCTTTGTTCCATTTACTAACACTTGAATTATTAAATAAAATACAGTGTAATAATTTGTAGTTGAATTCTGCAACTTTTATTTCGTATATATGTTTTATTTTGGATATATAAATATTTTTCCAAACACAATTGTCAGATATTCTGAAAATATTTTCCCTTTTTTTTCTTTTCTTTTTTTCATATATTGGTTTACGGAATTTTAAATTAAAAAATATAAAGTAATAAAAATCACTACTGAGATATTTCACTGACCTTACACTTCTGTCCTTGAATAAAGATAATTTCTTATCAAGTATATTTACATACTTTGCATAACTGCAATCAAACTTATTTCTGTATAATCTAGTGGCATGTTTTAGCATAAAGTATTCACAAATTATGTTATTCTTTTTCACCACTTTATTAGTAAAATATAACAAATCATGCATGTCTCCATCATCATTGAATAAGTCTTTAACATATAGAATCCCACTTTTTATCCAGTTTATAAAGAATAGAGGTCTGGATCTATATTGAAATAAATCATTATTCCAAATAAGTTCAGACAAAAATTCATCTCTTGTCTTGACATTTTTTGCATTTGTTGAATACTGTGAAAACTTCGCCGTAGAATTGTGGTATTGTAGAGATCCCTATCCAAAAATTTATACTCTGTTGTTTTTATAATTTCTTTCACTGACATATTTATCCTTTTTAGCATTGTATTTAGTAATGTTTGTGTTATACTTTCTTTGTCTAATAGTCTCTTTATCCAAGATGCTTTTGCAGCTAGAAATTTACTCTCAATATCAACAATTCCTATACTGCCTTGTTCAATTTTTCCGATGAGTGTATTTCTCTTAATTCTATCTCTCTTTTTCCATAGAAAGTTAAATATGATTTTTGATACCTTTTTGAAAAATTCAGGTTTAGGATTAGGCAAAATGAAGGCACTATAAATCAATTCAGATATTGCCAGCGTGTTTATAATCGTACATTTTCCAAAGATAGTTAAATTTCGTCTCTTCCAAACACTTAATATTTTTTCCAGTTTTTCTAATTTACTTATCCAGTTTTTTGTATAGCATGTGTCTTTATCATGTCCAAGACATACTCCAAGTGATTTAATACATTCTTTCTCGAGTTTTACTCCATGGATATAATGATATTCAGAGAAAGTATTAATATATGAACCAGTCAATAGGCATTCTGTTTTATCTAAATTCAGTTTAGGTCCTGCAACATTACTAAATTCGTGTATGATCTCTAGTGCTTTCTTCAGTGAATTTAGATCGCTTAACAAGTTTGTGCAGTCGTCTGCATGTTGTACGATTTTAAGATTATTGTTATTATTTCCATTTAAAATCAAACCATGTACAGCATCATCCTTTCTAATTTTGATTGCTAGTATTTCTAAGACAAATATAAAAAGAAGACCTGATACAGGGCATCCTTGCCTGATGCCTCTTTGCATTGAGCATGACTTTGACAACCATCCGTTGTTTTTAATTTTGAATATTGGTTTATTGTAAAGCGTTTTTATCATTCTAATAAACATATTACCAAAATTGAATTTTTCAAAAACTTTGTACATGAAATTATATTCCACCGAGTCAAAAGCTTTCTCAAAATCAAGAAAGAGCAATTTACCATCTTGGTCATTTGTCATACAGTATTCAAATATATCAAGTGTTAATCGTGCATTCTCCCCTATATATCTCCCTTTAATATACGCACTTTATTCACGTCCTATAATTCTATTTCCAACATTTTGTAATCGACAAGCTAAAACATGGGCAAAAATCTTATAATCTACATTTGTTAGGCTTATTGGTCTATAGTTTTTTTAAATTTTCTTTTTCTCCCTTTTTATAAATTAGTGATATTATTGCACCTCTTTCAGAAAAGGGCATTAAACCGTTCTCAATACTTTCCATTAAAGATTTATAGAATAGATCTTTTATTTCATTCCAAAATACTTTATAGAATTCTACTGGTAGACCATCCTGACCAGGAGCTTTATTATTTTTCATGCAATTGACAGCTTTTCTACATTCTAATAAAGTTGGTAACATGTCGCATGTTTCTTTTTCATCAGTAACTGTTGTAATTTTTTCACAGTCTACATTCAGTAAATAATCATCAATGTCAACTATAGATACTTCTTTACTACGATATAACGAACTGTAGAAATCAAATAGACAATTCATCATGCCATCGTTATCTTTAAATACCATGCCATTATCTTTTTTTACTTTGTGTATTGTATTGTTTGTTTGTTGTTTCTTTTCTAAATTTAAAAAATATGAGGGTTTTTTTTTTATCCCTTTTCCATCCATATGGCTCTAGATCTTACATAAGCGCCATTACATTTCTTCGCATAATAATCTTCTATTTCTTTTACAAGTACATTTTTATACTTTATATTCATTTCTGAGTGGTTCTTTGATTCTATCAATTTTATTTCTTTTTCAACGAATTTTATACGATTTTTTTCTTATTTGAATCATTTTTGGAGTAATTCATACAAAAAGTTTTGATACTTATTTTCATATGTTCCCATTTTGTTCTTGCCTCACTTAGAGCGTTTAATCGATCATTTTCATTTTTATATGTTTCTTAAGCTTATCACATCTTCTAATAAAGAAGTATTTAATTTTCAGTACCCACATCCCCTTAAGTTTTCCGAAGTACAAAGTCCGTGTTCACTATCAAAGATCTAAATCACCAACTCCTCGGCCTGCGGAATCCCCCTTTCCAAGCAAGGAAAACTAATCGTTCGGACATGCAGTATTCCACCGTCTGAGTAGATAGCGGGTGGACGGGGAGGGTGTTACTATTTGGTGACTTATCCTCACCTCCAAGAGAGGTTACCTGTTCTGTTGCTTTAGGTACAGAGAGGACATTGTTTGGGAAAGCTGGAAAAGGCAATAGAGATGGTCGGTACTAGTGACCGCAGAAAAGACACCCAGATCAGAGGATCTGCTGAACTCGCGGCAGGAGTTCCACAGGGTTCTATTCTAAGTCAACATTGCTTTACATTATCGATCTACCATTGTACGTACAAACTCATGTATTGATCTTTTTGCTGACGATGAAATATTGCACTATTCTAAAAACAATATTTTATCTATTGAACAATCGTTACAATCTGATGTAAACAAACTGAATGCTGGTGTCAAGCGAACGAATCGATTTTAAATACAGTACTTGTAAAACTGAGACAATCCGGAAAAGTTATTCCGGTACCCGCGGCATTTCATAATTGTTTTCGCTAGGTGGCGCTGTACACCTATAGTATACAAACCATGTATTGAGATTGGGAAATATGTGGCGGATAGAAATTTAACTTTGAATTTACTTATAGGTTTAGACTGCGTGTAGTACTATAATTTTGTCGATAGAACTTCAAATACCTACACATATCTAAATTTCTGGCATGAGGCAAGTCAAATTCAAGAAGAATACGGAAGACCTGTTTTGCTTCCAGGTGATTTCATTGTACATAGTAGACAATTGTCCCATTCATAAAAATAACGCAGAAAGAATACCCCGTTTCTATTTTGGACAGCAAAACGTGGAATATGGATTTTTACCGTCATACTCTCCGGATTTTAATCCAGTAGAAAACTGCTTTTTGAAACTCAAAAAAGTATTGTCACAGGAACAATAACGCGTGCATTGAAAGAAATTTCAGAAAGCGATGTTAGAAGGTTTTCATTTTAACACCGGATATCTCAACGTTACTTGACAATTCTGTATGCGCAGTGTTATATATGTCTATACATATAAAGACATTTACGTAAAAACTAGTCTTCTTTTCATTGTGTTTAGTACACCTTCCTTATCAGCAAGACTCACGTGCTACCTGTAGTTTGTTTTCGTGGGCGTGTCTTAAGAAGAACTGTTAGTATCAATCGGGAAAATGGGTGTGTCATTACCAGCGCTCTAAGCGTTTCATACGATAGAAAATTTTTACCACTTCAATGCGTTTGTTTGTAACTTCACGAAAACTGATTAGCCCTGTCAGTATCAATCACAGATTGGTGGTTTCATAAACTATTTTTCAGGAATTTAAGTCTTTACATGTATTTGTACAAATATAAAAAAAAAACAAAAACATGTATAACACAAATATCAAAGTAGGAAAAGGAAAGCTTAGCATCAGCAACGGGTACCTGTAAAGTGCGAAACGAAACAAAACAGATTGTATAACTGAACTCTTTTAATTATAAGTATTATAATTAAAAATGGTATCTTGGGCCCCTGTGAAAGTTACTACATATAAATAAAACTCGCCTCCCCTTTGATGTAGGTTTTCGGTTTGACTGATACAAAGTTTTAAAAGTTGGAATGGGGGTGAGTAAGCACAAAGTACATATCCGAAGTGGATTAAATACCATGTGCAATTAGTTTCGTCTCTCTCTCTCTCTCTCTCTCTCTCTCTCTCTCTCTCTCTCTCTCTCTCTCTCTCTCTCTCTCTCTTATTTTATGAAGAGTTTGCTAATGCAAGTCTTTAATCCTTTTCCTACTTTTCACACACAAATTTGAACAATTTTATTTAAAACACATTTAAAGTAGCTTTAGGCATAAAAACAGTTAATTTAATTTTGCTGAAAAAATGAAAAAGTTAAGAAACATGCGTTGTGTCCTTTAACATATATACACATACCTGTGACCGGGTTTTTTTCCCAGCCAGTAATGTTAAATAGTCCTCTCTCTCTCTCTCTCTTTCTCTCTCTCATTTTATAAAGAATTTGCTAATGCAAGTATTTAATCCTTTTCCTACTTTAATATTTGTGTTAAACATGTTCTCTTAAAACATCTGTACACATACATCAGGGACCTATATACTAAGTATATAGGTCCCTGAAATACATGTATAGAATTAAATTCCTGAAAAATTATTTATGAAGCCACCAATATGTGATTGATACTGACAGGGATAATCAATTTTCGTTAAGTTAGTTTTGCTGTTTTACGGGTAAAGCGTTTTAAATTTTATATATACACATGCATCGTCCGACGATGGTATATGACAATCTACCATTGTATTGAATGTATGGTTCAATAAATGTAAAATGAGAAGCTTTTGAAATATGTGACAAATCGGTCATCTAGCATCCTCGTAAAATTCACATTATCAAAGAGATGGGCGGTCCTTCTCTCAAACGTGTACTCCGCGCACTCGTGACAGAAGGACCGCCCATCTATTTGATAATGTGAATATTACTCGGATGCTAGAAGATAACCATTACGAAACGGTCATGGGTATGTGTATATCTGTTACATAACACTTCCTGTCTGCTTCAACACCTTTGACCTCAGCGCACGCTCTACCCGTGAAACTTCTAAGACAACTCCCCACGAACACCGCTTGGTATTCAATACAAAGCATCAATCTAATTAAAATGATATATTTAATCGGATCCAAATATCCAAATGTCAAATCTTAATTACATTTTTGGGGCTTTGAAAATCTGAGAGAGAAAGCATACTAGTATTTCAAGGGAATATAATGCCACAAAGTATATGACAAGTAATACACACTTTTGGGGTATACGTCGTAATATTCTCTTTAGAGAAGTCGAGAGACATAGCCTTCATCGATTTCTCTTCGCAAGCATTCTGGAAAACGTGTAAATGCCGGAGTCGGTGACGGTTAATGCTTCGAAAGACGTTTCGACTCAGATGTGCCTGGATGTTCGCAATTGACAAAACATTTAACAGCAATGCACAAAACCATCACAAGGAAATCAACACTTACTTGCTTTTAATTCATTTCCAACATGCCCCTGTCCCGGGTTTAAATCGCAACTCTGATTACATCAGCCTGCTTTTCTCTTAACTGGTCCACTATTGTGACAGCTCCCAAGACCAGTTAACGTAAACCCGGGACAGGGGACATGTTGAAAATGGATTAAAAACAATTAAGTTTTGATTTCCTTGTGATAGTTTTGAGCATTACTGTTAAATGTTTGAAAACAACAGCCCAGGCACATTCGAGTCGAAACGTCGGTCGAAGCATCAACCGTCACCGACTCTGGCATTTACACGTTTTCCAGAATCAAAATATGAATGCTTGCGAAGAGAAGTCGATGTAGCATGTCTCTTTAAATTAGAGAGATATCTTTCAAAGTTAATGAAATATCTCTTTAGAATAAATAGTCAAACATCTTGCCATACCTATGGTAAGCCATTTTACTATATACACTGTATTCGAAAAAGATATATCTCTTTAACTTTGAGAAATGTCTCTTAAAGTTAGAAAGATATCTCTTTTACCAATGCAAAAGAGATATCTCTTAAAGTTAAAGAGAAGTTCCAGAAAATGTAATAGAGGTATAAGAGATATTTTTTTCTGTTTTAAGAGATATCTTTCATTCAAAATCTAATAAAGATATCTCTTAAGGACATGCGGGACGATGTGGCCAAAAATAACTTGTCAATGAATATTTGTTCTTTTTTTCATGAAGCACCATCAGGATGTCCTTTACAATGTGAAAGAGATATCTCAAAGTCAAAGGGCTATAACTCAGCAAAAACTCACAAAATCAAAACTTGATCTGTAACATGTTATGAAAAATCAACGGACCGATACGAAATTTAAGGTATTTCCGCCCTCCTGTGATGTCATAAGATTTTGCAAAGTCAATGATTTGATAAGATTTAAGCATGGCAGGAACATAAATTTTGTTGGAGTCTTTTTCAATAGTTATTGTAAAAAATCTTGTTAACCATAAAATATTTCAAAAGCCTAAGTTATAACTGAATAATCAATTATATGTTTCAAAATATGAATCCAAGGGCAATAATTCTGTTTTCATTAAATTATTTATCAAGTCCATTATGCAATAGATTTTCTTTATTTTTCACAAACATTTTGTATATTTTTTAAAGAAACCGTTTCATGAAATTATTATGAATACTATTACATCGTTACAACCAGTTTTTGTGAAACATTGATAATCCTGTCTAATTGATATGTTAAAAACCGCAGCATACTTATTTTATCATTTTTATTTGTTACCAAGATGTATTATCTGAAGAATCAAATATAAGATTGCGCCTATAATTCTAGAGGGGTGGAGTTACCTTAAAAATAAGTAGCTTGTTATGCCAAAGCAATGTACTATATAGGAAATAAATATCTGCAAGAGCATAGAAAAACAAGTGTGCAAAACTGATCATTCATGCTACTCTTCTAAGTCCACAATTTAGTGAACAATCAATGGATGGAAACCAAATTAAAACTTGATCTGTAATTTGTTATGGCAGAGCAATGTACTAAATATGAAATAAATATCTGCAAGAACAGAGGGAAAATAAGTGGAAAACTGTTAATTCGTGCTATTTTTCTAAACCCAAGGGCCATAACTTAATGAAAATCAAGGGACTAAAACCCAATTCGAACTTGATCTGTAACTTTTAATTTTCAGCACTGCATGGCGTTCTATACCTTAGTATTGTAGATAAACATGTTACCTTTAAGTAAATTTAGATTGTCCTTTCATAAGCTGGAAATCGAAAGAGATATTTTGATATACGATTACCTGAGTGTAACAGAACGTGTAAATTATGTACAATTAATGACATTGAAGACTAATATCACTTTATATTCATTTGTCCTTTATATGAAAAACTAAGAAAATCATATATTGATAAATATTATTATGAAAACGCATCAATGTATAAATTATTACAATAGTACTCAAATACAAATACAAGTGTTATGTATAATTTTGGGAAATTTTTGTATAAAACTTGTAAACTGAAATCAGAGACCACAACATAAAGAGGTTTATCCTTAATGTATCAATAAATATGCCCTTTATATTTGAGACACGTGCTCTATTTTGTGCTTAGAAATTGATATTAAAACTTATTGATGTCTTTTTCATTGATGTTAATATTGTAATATAATTATGTTACATGTATTTACAGTACTGCTTTTGGAAATAAACAATACAGTACAATACCTGTCGAGGCTACCCGCCCAGCTAAATCGGAACAACTGATGTGAAGTAAAGCGAAGAAAAACTTATATACCATGCAAACCCTGATACATATAACAATAATGGCGGATAAGCGGACATAAACAATTCTACTATACAAGTATTGATGAATTCATGCCAGCTTTAACAAATCTTAATGACAAGTAGCCTTATCATATTGGCTAGGAAATAAATTTAGATACCCATATTTTGAATCATAGTTTGGGAAGTTTCACTTTCACTTCTTCATCCCTCCGCGTGTCAAATAAAGGGGCTCTGGCACGGTTCTCCAGTATGTCGCGATTATATCTAGCACTGGATTTTCTTAGAACACTTGACTTACGTCGGGAATAGGCCATTCCACTATGTGCAGACTGGTCCTGGTATTCTGATCGTCTGTTGAAAGTCTCCAATGACTTCTCTTTTGCCAACATATTTTGAGCCTCATTAGTGTAAATTTTTTCTTTTGAGCTTGTACGCATAGGAGTTTTTGTAATTACAAAATTATTTATTTCTATCGGTGGAAGGCACAGCTCTTTTGTTCCTTGAGCGTGTGGCGTTTTATCTTTTGCATAACGGAACTGTTTACTCAAAGGTTCTGTAGATTCAATATCGACAATTTTAGGTAGAGCGAAGGAGCTTTCCTTGGATGATACGAGTTCCTTGGGTCCCAGAGGAACTTTTGTGCGATGAGACTTTTCAGCCTGTGATTTCTTCTTTCCCACAGCATGGCCTCTTTTTGGGGTTGTTGTATTTGAAGACGACGGAATGGTAATATTTCTGATGCCCGCCTGCTTAGCGTCGCTCATGGATGATTTAATCTCATCGTCGCTTTCAAAATCATCTTCATACTCGTAGCTGAAGTTTTCCTTTTGGTGTTCTACATTCCTGGTTTCATCTTTTTCCGAACACAATTCACTCGCTTCAGATTCCATTCTCACATGTAGCGGTTTACGAGCATCGCTATAGGTTACCAGCCTTCCTTTGTCTTCTGCAGACTGCTTTTTCACCTTTTTCATGTTTGTTTCAGTGATCATCTTAGGGGAAGTTTTCCTATCCTTGATGTCTTCCATTTTCAATGTTGTTTTTGATCTTTTTCCGCTGCGTCTCTTTAATTCGGCGCGTTGTTGCTCATCGTAAGCTTTTCGCACAGCTAGGGATTTGACTGCAGCAGTTTCAGTTTCTCTCTTGGTTTCATTTTCTTTCTTTGATTTGTGGCGATTTTTTTTACCCCCATGATTCTTAACTACAGGTACACAGGAAATATTTGTCTCTTTTGTGTTGGCCTGTTTCTGTTCCCCGCTCTTTATCTCTTCGACCATGGGTATTTGCAATTCTTCGCCAATATTAACACGACACCTATCGTTTTTACTGTCTTCATGATGCCGCATTGCTAGTTTTGTTTCATTAACATCTAACGTCTGGGCAAAGTTTCCATTACTTTCAGCTGGCTTATATCTGTTTTCTATTTTTGGAACCACGTGGTGAGAATTATCTGGGGTTACATCCTCATCGCTCTCGAAACACTCTTTCGATTGGAGATCTACGGGATCGTCAGAAGTTTTCGGCACTCTGGGATTCACAGTGCTTCTTGCATTGAAATCATTACTTGTGTTGATTTCACATGCATCTTCTGTAATCTGACTTCCAATTTTGACTCTCGAACGGTAGGGTTTTTGCTTTACAACATTGCTATAGATTGCAGAAGTGATTCTTGGCTTTTTGGCTACAGCATGCATAGAAATATTGATGGTGGATGGTGTAGGGTCTTTTAGAAAGCCAAACTCTTGACCATTAACACGTCTTTCGCTGAAGGAATCCATGCTAGTTGAACTTGAAGATTTCAAGTCGAAATTTTCTGTATTGGACTGCCAGTTGTGAACCAGAGTCTCATCGTTCAGCTTGGACAAGACTTCCATTTTGGAGTTTTCAGAAAAGTTTCGATCCTCTAGAGAAATCAGGCTTGTCTCCTTATTTTCACTCTCACTCCAAATGCCTTTTTTTGTTGCATCCAAAGAACAGCTATTTCTCTCTGAAATTTGATGGGGACCACCATTCATTAGTTTAGGCTTGTTCAGAATATCAATACCTTCGTTAACATCTTCTACTCTAATGTGGCTCAAACTCGGGTTTTGAGAATCGAAGATTCTGGATTTCGACATTTTCGGTGGTAGACTTGGCTGAATCTCCTGACTTGTGTCAGACGCATTGTCAGATCCAGTCGGTGGACGAGAGCAGGGAACCTTGGATCTTTTGGGTGACGATAAAGGTGAACGTGTGCCCTTGGAGAGTGGTCTCTTCACGTGATCTATATGATGATTTGTGGGATCACTGTGGTAAGCAGGGGGTTTAGGAGTCATGCGCTCGTACTCATATACAGACCTGTCCTTTGAAGACGAAGGCCTAGAAATTTGCTCTTCCTCATCACCCAGCGGCGACGGCGAGGGCAATACAAAATCGTTAAAACTATACACACTTTCTTCTTCCATAGGGAATTTCATTTTTGAATACTGAAAATCCTGAAAACAAAATAAATAGTATGATTTTATTTATTATCACCATTTATTAGAATTATCCCGCCTTGTCCCAATGTGTGTTGGGGATGATGTAGATACAAGACTATACATATTATCATTCTTATCAATATCTTCAGAAATAGATAACACCTTTTCAACATCCCATACCAGCAAGGGTAACACCGAGAGCAACTTTTGATCTTGTATGAATGAAAACTGGATCATATACATATAGGCACTTGAAATCAGAATGAGATATATTTAAAACTTAGTTATACATCTTCTTTAGTCATAGAGACATAAGTACTTCATTGGTTTCCAAGTTGATCCTACCGATGCGATCTAAACATTATTCCATCTCTGTCCTCAAATCCAATCCAGGAATTTTCTTACTTTAATAATTAGATACTTTTTAAAATTTAATTCTACTTTAATATTGAGAAAAACCCTTAAGACTTCAACATGACCGCTAGTGATATCCTGGGTCCATCACGATAACTATATTATGTACAGTATATGAATACTGTTTTACATATTTTCTTTTGCTCATTGTGATTAATTATCAATATGTATCCCCACTTATACAATGTGTAAGACAAATAGACATGATGTGGTAATCAATAAAGTGAATTAACCTTGAAACTTTCAGTATAGATGTAATGTTTTAGCCAGACATCGATTTATTTTATTTCATCTCGGGCGAGAGATTCTGATACACGGTACTCTGCCCTAAAACTGTTGGTACATATTTGCCATTAAAAGGTTTTTGACCCCAAGATTCCAATTGTGGGGACCACAGAATTCTATGCAAATGTCATATCCTGAGCCAAGCAAGTTTGCTACATGGGTTTTCTTACTCAACTGGTAACAGACACCTTTCTATGTATAAAGGTTGTTAATTTTGCATTTCAATGTCGGGATAAACTCTAAGACTAAGCCTTCAACGCGATCTTATTTTTTATTTTTGGGGTGAATTGTGATGTTGTCATCTGTCCGTTGTCATCTGTCTGTGATCCTCTAAATCTCTCAGAAATACGCCTTGACTTAGGAACATGTGATGTGGTAGACAATGGACGGAATAGAACAAAATTTGAGAGATGCATATATTCTTCTACCCTTTCTTCGCATATGCACAAATTGTCAAAGCTAAAAGGTGGTATTTAGACCTAAATTTAAACAAAGAACCTAATGCATGCGAGGCCTTTAGAA
The DNA here is from genome assembly GCF_947568905.1 of Ostrea edulis. Lineage (NCBI taxonomy): Eukaryota > Metazoa > Mollusca > Bivalvia > Ostreida > Ostreidae > Ostrea > Ostrea edulis. Next base: position 53,427,023 of record NC_079168.1, on the reverse strand, counting down.
TACGATCTGGAAAAGATGAAATAATCCAAGGGAGGTTATGATACTTTGTATACAGATCATGGCCAAAACTATGGTGTGTAAAACGTTGCTATATTTGATAATCTTGTGATGCATATTCTTTATCTTATGATGTATATTCAATATCTTGTGATGTATGTTCTATATCTTGTGATGTATGTTAGATAATCTTGTGATGTATGTTCTATATCTTGTGATGTATGTTAGATAATCTTGTGATGTATGTTCAATATCTTGTGATGTATATTCTATATCTTGTGATGTCTGTTAGATAATCTTGTGATGTATGTTCAATATCTTGTGATGTATGTTCAATATCTTGTGAGGTATATTCTATATCTTGTGATGTATGTTCTATATCTTGTGATGTATGTTCAATATCTTGTGATGTATGTTCAATATCTTGTGGTGTATGTTCTATATCTTGTGATGTATGTTCAATATCTTGTGATGTATGTTCAATATATTGTGATGTATATTCTATATCTTATTATGTATGTTTAATATCTTGAGATGTATGTTCAATATCTTGTGATGTATGTTAGATAATCTTGTGATGTATGTTCGATATTCTTGTGATGTATGTTCTATATTTTATGATGTATATTCTATATCTTGTGATGTATGTTCAATATCTTGAGATGTATGTTCAATATATTGTGATGTATGTACGATAATCTTGTGATGTATGTTCAATGCCTTGAGATGTATGTTCGATATTCTTGTGATGTATGTTCAATATCTTGTGATGTATGTTCGATAATCTTATGATGTATGTTCAATATCTTGTGATGTATGTTCGATAATCTTATGATGTATGTTCAATATCTTGTGATGTATGTTCGATAATCTTATGATGTATGTTCAATATCTTGTGATGTATGTTCGATATTCTTGTGATCTATGTTCTATATTTTGTGATGTATATTCTATATCTTGTGATGTATGTTCAATATCTTGTGATGTATGTTCAATATATTGTGATGTATATTCTATATCTTATTATGTATGTTTAATATCTTGAGATGTATGTTCAATATCTTGTGATGTATGTTAGATAATCTTGTGATGTATGTTCGATATTCTTGTGATGTATGTTCTATATTTTATGATGTATATTCTAGATCTTGTGATGTATGTTCAATATCTTGAGATGTGTGTTCAATATATTGTGATGTATGTTCGATATTCTTTTGATGTATGTTCTATATCTTGTGATGTATGTTCAATATTCTTGTGATGTATGTTCTATATCTTGTGAGTTATTTTCGATAATCTTGTGATTTATGTTCAATATCTTGTGATATATATTCTACATGAAAGGTGAAGATAACGAACAGTGATCAATCTCACAACTCCTACAAGCAATACAAAAATAGATAGTTGGACAAACACGGACCCCTGGACACACCAGAAGTGGGATCAGGTGCCTAGGAGGAATAAGCATCCCCTGTCGACCGGTCACACCCGCCGTGAGCCCTATATCCTGATCAAGTAAACGGAGTTATCCGCAGTCAAAATCAGTGTGCTAAGAACGGCTTAACAATTCGTATTAAACACGTCTGACAGCATTTGACCCAATGATAGGTTGTATTGACGAACTAGATTGTTATAACGACCATAGAATTTGCGAAATGCTGACTTCAATCGAGACTGTTGAATCCCTTGTACCGTCAACTTCTTTGTCAGTAGCTTACCTCGATTTAAAAACTGCCCATACGCAGAACAAGCTCTTGTATATCGAATCAGTTGAGATATATTTTAAACACCATATATCTTGTGATGTATATTCTATAATCTTGTGATGTATGTTTGATAATCTTGTGATGTATGTGCAATAATTGCATTGTGGGTAATGTGACACAACAGCGTTCTATTACAGTAAGGACAATTTTCATTGGTTGCAAATAACGAAAGTATCCGGTGATGCAAGAATATCGTCTTCTTTAATGCCAATGATATGAAATTGAAACTGAATGAAGCAGGGAACTCTTTGCCAAAGTTGTAAATTTCATGATCCTAGAGTAGGGGTTTTAAAATTGCTACCTTGGTGGGACTAAAATTGTCCTAGTGATTAAATGTCTCTATCATTTGAAGGACTTCTATAATTATTCTGATACTATATAAAATGAAGCAGAGACATATGAAAGTCTGACAAGAGCTAGATTTATGCATATATAGGAGAACAGAAAGGAATGAACCAAACTTTTTAATTTAAACCCCCAGAGTTCTGACTCTTGGACCACAAGCACCTGAAGTATGGATACTACCTCCTCCTCCCCCCCCCCCCCCCCCTTTTATATCATTTCTGAAATGTGTATCTGGTAGAAGGTCAATCTCTATAGCTTACAAAAAGCGTGAAACGATTACATAAATCGAAAGATGGATGAGATAAACAGGGAATCGACACATTTCGAAGAAATTATTGCTGCAAAAAATATCGGGGGAGGTGGGAGGAGGTGGTAAGCAGTATCCATACTTCAGGTGTCTGTGTCTAGGACAGGTCATAAGAAGTCATACAGTGATACATTTAACATATTACCAGTGTATCATATTTTGCATCACCGGATACTTTCGTTATTTCCAACCAATAAAAAATTGTCCTTACTTTAATAGTACGCTGTTATGTGATATTACCCATAATGCAATTATTGCACATACATCACAAGATTATCGAATATACATCACAAGATATTGAACATACATCACAAGATTATCGAATATACATAACAAGATATAGAACATACATACATCACAAGATATTGAACATATATCACAAGATTATCAAACATACATCACAAGATATTGAACATACATCACAAGATATTGAATATAATCACAAGATTATCGAATATACATCACAAGATATTGAACATACATCATCGAATATAGCAACGTTTTACACGCCATACAAAACTGTCAGATATTGAGATAAAATATAAACTTTTTCATGCTTCGAAGTTTCCGAGGATAGTTTGTACCAAAAAGCTGCTTCCTATTATATGAATAGTACTGTAGCATGGCAAATTAAATAATCGGAGATAAAAGAAACCCTATCGTTGTATGTACAACACTTACCGCACACTTGGAGATAGAAAATGGCTTTCCTAACAGCATTCGATGCAATCAACTTCCTGGAATGATTATGAAGTCACAACAGAGAAACGATTATGACGTCACAACAATGAAATCATTATGACGTCACAACAGCGACATATGCCATCATCCCCATTCTATTCTATCAACGTGACCTTTTCTTATGAGATTGTAACTGCGCTATGTGTATAATCTGCATATGTTTCTTTTTGCTCAGTATACATAATCATCAATATGTAAGCTCATTTAATAAAATTGAATAGATTTAATGTGATAATGAATATCAATAAAGTGATACTTAAAACTTTCAGTAAGTAATATAACGACACAGTACATCACCTACATCTATTTTCATTTATTTTTGCCATTCAATATCTTTTTTAGAAGAGCATATTATCAAATACCTTTTTTCCCCAAATTCCAATTTTGATTCCAAGAAATTCTATGCAAATCATTCACTTGCAAACCTAACCCTTGGTTGAGCAAGGGTACACCCATCCATTCTCTCTCTCTCTCTCTCTCTCTCTCTCTTCAATGCAAAACATGAATTTTCTTACTCTGAATATCACAACAGACACCCTTCTAAATGTTTAAATTTGCATTTCACTTTATTTTTGTGATAACATGGATCTACCAGAATTATCCCGTTGTGGTCATTTTTCTAGTCAGTGATTTGTGATACGCAATATTTTTCAGTTGAAGTAAAATGGATTTCAACCATAGAAGAAGAAAAAGGAAATGAGGGTACCTTACGTATATGCATATTTTCTTCCACACCAACTTTCCTATTCATAATTAAACTCCAATACACACAGTCAAGTTGTCAAGAAAATGAAAACAAACACGTGCGAAGCTGCTAAAATTGTGTACACCGTATGGAATCCTGGTGCTGCCATGTGTTCCATCGTCTTCGTATTATCGTGCCATCGCCATCCTAGCTTAGAACTATCGCGATGATGACACAATGGAGCACATGGCAGCAATAGGATTCCATAATACCGTCTGTGTTCATTAATTCTTGGAATCGATACCAAGGGATGTTATGATATAATACAGATCATGACCAAACAACCATATAAAATAAAAACATTTTTTTATGCCTCGCCGTTTCAGATAATTGTTGGTACCAAAAAAAATCTGTCTCCTAATTTAGTATTACAGATAATAGTAGATAATCGGAAATAAAAGTAGCCGTATGGCTGTTTGTATAATACTTACCATACACTTGGAGACAGAAAGTGGCTTTCTTAACAATATTCGACTCTTGTGTACTATTATGACATCACAACAAAGAAACGATTGTGACGTCACAAGAAAGACGGCTGCATGGCCCATGTCATATCCAACAAATGGGTGTTTACAGTGAACAGTGTAACAACTAGTGTGTAAAAAATTATTGAGAATTTCTACTCATCAATATAACTTTTCTAGAGGATGAATAATCCCCCCCCCCCTGTAATGTTGTACGCACGTCCAATAGCTTTTCCCAAGAACGTATATTAAACATTTTCCCCTCAGGACTACAGGTGCACATTTTCTAGAACAGTTCAAAGCGACTCCGAAAAATATTTTAGGGTGCCTAGGATTAAGGTACGTATTATACAGATGTTTGGAACTGATGTTTTCACGAGAAAGTACAAGTGCATCTACATGTTAGTTTAAACTTTTTTCAATGAAATAACTTTCAAATCAGGATACAGCACATCTTCGCTAGCCAAGGGTTTACGATCCGCTCTACAAGAGAAGCGGAGCGGATCGTAAACCCTTGGCTACAAGAGAAGCGGAGAGGATCGTAACCCCTTGGCTAGCGAAGATGGATACAGCACAGACACTCGACGTTTTAAAGATCTGTAATACTACAAACAAAATATTCACTTTGTTGATGGGAAGACTTTTGTTTTCATTATAGATATTTAAAATCTCGAGTGTCTGTGGATATAGGTATATGATTATGATTAATTTCGATCTAAGCATGCACCATACATATTCTTAACTACCCGCTTATCATTAGTCAAAATTGATTCATCAACGAGTTCATTTGCAGTGACATGAAAATAAAAGTTTCCAATGAAGATCATTCATTCGATATACCAAATTTTAAAATCATGATGGTAACACAGGTCGAGCGTTTGGCGATGGAACTTTCACTACCTATTTTTAATGACTTAGGTTTGTTGCAGCCGGGATTTGAACCCCGGCCTTTCGCATACGCCCGCTCTAACCTCTCGGCCACCAGGAAATCTGCCTCCTAATTTAGTATTACAGACAATAGTACATGTAGCTTGGCGAATTAGATAATCGGAAATAAAAGAAGCCCTATGGCCGTTTGAATAATACTTACCAGACACTTGGAGATAGAAAGTGGCCTTTTTAACAGTATTTAACTTTTACAGTCTTCCAACAAACTTCTTGTGAAGTGATAACAGAAACGACTATGACATCTCAACAATGAAACGATTATGACGTCACAAGAAAGACAGTAAAAAAAAAAAAAACCGACAGCATGGCCCATGTCATTTCCAACAAATAGGTATTTATATAAAATTTACGGTTAGTGAATGAATAATTACTTCTCACCAAGAAATAACTTTTCTAGAGAATGAATAATACCGACCCCCCCCCCCCACCCCCCCCCCCCCACCCCCCTGTTATGTTGTACACACACCTAATAACTTTTCCCTGGAAACGTATATTAAACATATACATGTAACTTTTTTCTCGGGACTATGAGTACACATTTTCTAGAACATTTCAAAACTACTCCAAAACATGGATTGGTATTTTAGGGTACCCGGGACTAAGGTACCTACCATACAGATGCTTGGAACTGATGTCTTCACGAGAAAGTATACAACTGCATCTACATGCCAGTTTAAACTTTTTTCAATGAAATAACTTTCAATTCAGTATATAGGTATATATAGTGTATAAATGATTTCTATTCAAACATGTAATCAACGTAGCATACTTCTTTCGCACCTACTTCAGACACCATACATATTCTTATCTATCGGTATATGATCCGTCAACATTTATTCACCTACGAGTTCATTTGCAACGAAATGAAAATAAAAGTTTCCAATGAGAATAATTCATTCGACATATGAAATTAAAAAAAATCAAAGTACTTAAAGTACTCGTGGGAGTTGAACATTGTGGAAATTCAGTTAGAAAAGATAGTACTGGAAGGGTAGGGGGATAAATGACTGAATATTATCATTATTTTAGATACAAATCAACTGTTGTTGTTTCAAAGCGTTACAACAGCAAACATGGATAATGGAAGGCCCATGGGCCACAACGCTCCTCTAGTAACTGAAGTCGTGTTGTTGTTTTCTAGAATTTCACCCCTTTATATTCTCATGAAAAATGTGACCACATATTATGGCCCAAACATTCAAATCAATATGGTTATCAATGCCTTGCAGTTATGAAGAAGTTTTTCCCCTGTATATATACATTCAAGTTTAATCCTAGTTATAGCTAATTCTAAGGATTCATTACTTGAAAAGGTAGTCCAATATGCTAAACTGTCACCTGAGTATACTACAGTCCTGTAGAGGATCAATGGAATGGTAAATAATTGTATAATAACTCAAAATAAATGAAATGCAAAAAAATTACAAATTGTCGGGCATCGGAAATGCACAAGCCGAGTTGCGCAAGGAATGGGCATAGAGGGAACCGGCAGAAAAGTTTTCAAGAATTATCAAGCAAGGAGCAAAATTTTGCGTACATATATTTCAGCCGACTTAAATCCTTTGTGACCTTGACCTTCACAAAGTCAATAGGCTTCTTTGTCTCATCAAGGGCGATAATCCATCTAAGTTTAATTGAGATCCTATAATTTGTTAAAAAATTATAGTGCAGAAAACAAAATTTTCTCCAAATTTCAGTCTATTTATAGCCACTGTGACTTTGACCTTGTGACCCCGGAATCGATAGGCTTCTTGTCTTACTTAATCGATCTAAGTTTGATTGAGATCCTATAATTCGTTCAAGAGCTATGGTGCGGAAAACAAAATTTTCTCCAAATTTCAGTCTATTTATAGCCAGTGACCTTGACCTTTGACCCAGTGACCCCAGAATCGATAGGCTTCCTCATCTTACTGAGGGTGACAATCCATCTAAGTTTGAATGAGATCCTATAATTTGCTCAAGAGCTATGGTGCGGAAATGAAATGTTGATGCGTGCCCGCCTGCCCGCCCAAAGGCACTTCATCAGATCATAAGCCGAGTTCGACTTCATCGCAACTCCGCTAAAAATGAAACACTAGTCAAATAATGTTATTTATTGCCAAGGTATTTGGAATATTATACTGTGGCTCAAACAGGGGGTGAATGAACCTGACAGTATGGAAAGCATATAGTGGAATCAGACTTGTGATGCTGGAAATCTATAGTGATTAATAAACTATACATGTACAAGATCCATAACTTTTTTTTTCAGTTTGTGAGGGAGAATCCTCATGTCTCTTTCATCTGTAGACAAATAAACAATGTGTTTTGACCAGAGCAATTTCCAATCCTTTTTGCAGCATAAATTCAACATTGTGGCAACTGGGTTAAACTTTGATAGTGAAGTAATACATGGCAGCACCTTATCCCATGCTCTTAAAATTTCTGTTTGACACACACTCATGACATCCACTCAAACATTACAGAGTGCAGCAAAATCCCATTGTAATAGGGGATTCAAAATGGATAACTGGTACAAAATATGGTACATACTATTCAAAAAGGATAATGAATTTGACATATTGATGTCTTGGAAAAGGAAATTCTGACATCGGGGCTCTACGCGTTTTCAAACATTGTCATTTGATAAAAGTGTTCTACATTTTTAAAAATAGAGATTAATATGTCTTTACATACATAGGTGAGAAAGTTTCCATTATTCCTAGTCGAGACATACCATGTATGCGCAAAAAATTCATAAACAAATATCACACTACTCACGTAGAAAATGTGGACCTTACCGTCAGATCATCAAGCGCAGCGAAACACGCCATTTCGAGATTATAGTCGACGAAAGCTCGATACCAGTAATGAATAAGGTACACTCATTTTGTATCTATTTTGTGACTTTCTTTATTAAAAGGAACAGTTCTCTAATGTGTAACGTGCAATTACTACGTAATTCAAGAACTTGAAGCATGAAGCAGTTTCACTTTGCCACCGGATATAAGAAATTTTATTTCGTATTCCGATCCCAATCAAAAGTTGTTGACTGGGAATGACGTGTTTTAATTCAATCTACATGTAACATCAAGCATTTTTTATATCACATTAAGAAAAAAACCAAATATATACACAATGTTGTAGAGTTATTTCTTGTAAATTTTCTGAGGTTTCGCACCATATTCGATATTTCGCGCCACGGTGTCAATAGGGCTTGAGTGCAGTTGTCGTTCGTTTCCCTATCAATGTTTATAGGTGACGCTGTGCTACAAACGACAATTTTCAACCTTATCTTTTATTTTTCTATGTCTATCAGTATCAATTTGATCGAAATCTTGTATTCAAATTGATTTGAATACAATATCATTGCATTTATTTACATGTCAATTATCAAAATTAGATTAATTCAGAAAAGTTACATGGATTATTTAATGGCGGATGTTTATAAAAGTTTATGTTGATTTACCTAGGAGTAAATCAGCTGACACAGAACCCCCGCTGACGACCACTATACAAATCAATACAAATTACTGCGCAGAAAAGTGCGTGATGACCCAGGGAGATTGAACATAGTTCAACTCCCAAAAAACAACTTAAATTTTAAAAATTTTAATGTATAAGCAGTCCTATATCAGAATTAAAGACAGATTTATATTTTATGTTAGTCAGATTACAATATTTTTTTAATTTGTGCATCGTTCATTGTTCAACCATCGTTATATAGTAATAAACATGGTGCATAGTGTCTGTCCATTATATTTTTGTCAAGTTAAACCTATCTAGACAGTCGATTAAAAATTGGAACTAAAATACTCAGGCGCTATTAACCCAAAACAGACATCTGAAACCCGTCCCAACCCATTTACAATAAAAAGAAGTTATATGAAGCAAGTCTTAGTTATTTGTAACTTCTGACTTGTAAACTTAACGTCAAGCTGTTCTGTTTTAACAGTTATAGCTTGTTGATAATACTATTATGTCTACGAAAATTATGAAAGTACTTAATTCTATTCCAAAAAAATATTTCAATGTAAAATTATTATCTAAAAGATTTCCTAATCAAAACCTATTAAATATTAAATGAAGTAAAAACAGGCCTTTCGATGAATTAATCAACAATCAGCCTAAAAGAGAGAAAGAGTACAAACGTGTAGCATGGCTAATAAAAATAAATTGAAAGAAAAATAAAATAAATAGATAAAGAACTTGCTTAGAATAATGAAGGAAAAAACTCCATTTCATAGAAATTTATGAGTTCTTGATCATGATTAAAACTGCAACATTGTTCATTCACGATCACCTATGAAATAAAAATGTAAATAATGAACTTGAATAAATAAATGGATAGACAAAATAAAAATAAAAAAAAAAATAAATAAATGCCTTACAAAACGTAAACCTACCAAGTCAAAATATAATCAAACGACAGTCAAAAATACGCGCGTTTTAACTTTTTATTCTAAAACATGACGTAGCGGAACAGAAAGGAAAGAATTCACGCCGCGCCTCAGTCTAATGCAAACGTAGCTGATAAATGATAGAAAAATTATAACATAATAAATATCTACAGTGCATTTCTCACTTATCAAATCATTTCATTGTATCCAAAATAAATCAAAATACTATTCGTAGGTGACGTAATGAGGCCTCGACGGGGAGTTTGCCTTCATAACTTTGATATAAATTTATCGGCTATTTTCTAACAACCGGAAGTAACCCGAAAGCCAGTGAAGTTAATCGACATGCACCCAGCACAGCTCTGTCAAAATGATGGGGTATTCCTATCACAAAGGTAATTAAAAATAAGAAAATAATAACACAAACCATAAATACATGTTGTAGAACTAAGTTAATAAATATACAACTGTAAAGAATAAAAGTTCAGGATGAAGTAAAACAGAACTTCATTCCGAATTACCTCTATCATATATAGTACCATATCCATATAAACGACCAATCATAACTATGAATATGTGATTAAAATTATCTGAAGAATACTCCAGCGAATGATATTCTAACGTCAAAACTGCTATACAGAGTCATATATACGTTTTGTATCAATAAAAGGAGGGGGGGGGGTACCATTCACTACACTAGTGTATATGTATTTATGATGTAGCCTCTAAGGTGGATGGTAAATATGTCAATAGTATTATAATTTTCATCATTGTATTGATTTCTAGTGCTATTGTATGTTAAGGAAATACATATTACAATTTTATTGCCTACACTTTAAGAATATAAAATTCTCGTCTTTTTATGATCAATTGTCAATGATGTTGTGTACAAATCAAAATTGTCTTCTTCAAAACTTGCATTTTAAAGTTCATAAATATTCGGACTGTTCACTTCTTGAATTCCAAACATTTGAAAACTCTAATTTCATCTCGTGCTTTTTATTATGAATACGTGATTTTTATATCAACATGTGCTGTGTACATAGTACAACAATATGAGTGTCACAGTTTTTATTCAAAACATTCCACTCCCCCATATCTCTCAACTTTAAACATGAAGGAAATTGTTCATGTATGTAGTGTTAATGAAATTTCATGTGATATTGCTACATATTTCATATTCTCTTTTGTATGAATGTCATTAAAATAAAGTAATCAGGAAAAAATGTTTTTTTTGTGCTATGATTTTCTGTACTGTACAAAGTTCCATAACTCTTACTAGGTCTGATGGGGATTCTCATCAGCAGATCCAGAGAGACGGTCCGGAGGTCCACCCATTTTTTTTCTCCAGGACACCAATATAGTTTTTTGTAATGTCATATCTGATATGGAGCTACATAAATTGCAAACCTCTCCCCTTTGAATTAGTACATTTTAGCAAAAATGGCTCTTTTGTGCTGGGAGGGGTGCAATCCCCTTTGTTTGGGCTAAAAAAATAAAATCTTGGGTCACACTCCCTGTGAAAATTTTCTGGATCCGCCCTTGTATTGGATCAACCTCATTTGATTTTGTTTTTCAAAATTGTCGAAGTTAAGTCTCTGGGCAGGTGCTCTACCAATTGGAACTATCTGGTCACCTTCGATCGAACCTGTCTGACCACCACATTCTTCCCTCCTTAACTGTCTTCACATTGAAGATATCAACCCAAGATCTTTATTCCTTGGCAGGCATTTTCACCTGTCAGTTTCAGGGGTTGGTCTACGTCATCAAATGTAACAGGAAGGGAGAAAATGCAATAGACAAGACTGGGATTTGAACCTGGGTCCCCTGAATCTCTAGTCAGGTGCTTTACCAACTGAGCTATTTGGCCACCAGCAATCACCACACAGGTAACGTACATTTTAAGAACAAAACACGATGTCTGATTCGTACTTTAATGTACCAACAAATAAATGTAACATGTTAACTGAATAAAGAACAATCAAATCTTAAAACAGAATCACTTTTCCTAGTCATTGATTTATCCTGGACATTAAAGCTGACAAATATTCATGAATACTTACCCATTTATCATCTTATCTGCCATACTTCTTTCAGATAGTCTATTTTACTCTACGCGTATATAACCCAAATGTCATTGTCAGACTGGAGTGATTTTCTAGCTGGACTTGACCAGTGCACATCTCCAATAGTAATGTATAGGGAATGAGAATCAAATAAAATCGCATTTTAAAACATCATGCATTGCTTAAAAATACATATCGTATATTAGTGAGACATTCTGAAAGATTAACTAATTTAGACGAAAATGTGAAGAAAAAAAACTTTTCATGCATACTTCCAGGTATTTGCAGTTTATCATGAAATAAATGCAGAGAAATCATTTGCCAATTACACACTGAAATAATGCAATAAGCAAAGAGCAATAAAATATCTATTATTCAAATCGATTAAACTTTGAGAGATATCTCTTAAAGGGACTGGTTCACGTTTTTAAAAAGATATACATGTATTTTTCATTTTTGATGTTAAAAATCAAAAATATAACTCATTTAATGTTGACAAGCAAAATTTGGACCGTCTGAATGCAAAGATGAGAGCAATATTTTAGCGTTCCATTCTGTGTTACGTAAATAGTCTTTTTATGTAAACAAACAGACCAGTGAATTGTTAATTTTGTAATTTAAAGCATCTTCATTTAGTATAATCACAAATTTTAACTATTAAATGACACATTTTACCTAAAGTATACTTGAGATGTGATATATATAATAAACTTGGATCAATATCCATTTGTTTTGAAAACTTGGTAAACAATGACACTTCTCAATCTTTGTTTTCAAAACAAATAATCAACTCTCTATAATGAACTTCTGTCATGATGAATAACCTTAATTTTTTTGTGTGAAGCCTAAACATATTCGACTGTAGATTTTGATCACTTAAAGTGAAAAACAAAATTGGGGGGGGGGGGGGGGGATTGTGAATCAGTCCCTTTAGAGTTAAAGGTTAAAGAGATTTATCATTAAATTAAAGGGATATCTCTTTACCAATGCAAAATAGATATCTCTTAAAGAGATGTCTTTTTCAGAAAATATGATAGATATCTAGATATCTCTTAAAATTAAAGCCATGACCTTAACGCATTGACTACAATGGTTACTCAACTTTGAGCGATATCTCTCATGGTTAAGAGATATTTCTTAACTTTGAAAGATATATCTTAGCTTTAGGAGATATCTCTTTTAAATTAGAGAGATGTATTTCAAAGTTAATGAAATATCTCTTTAGAATAAATAGTCAAACATCTTGCCATACCTATGGCAAGCCATTTTACTATATATTCGAAAAAGATATATCTCTTTAACTTTGAGAAATGTCTCTTAAAGTTAGAGAGATATCTCTTTTACCAATGCAAAAGAGATATCTCTTAAAGCTAAAGAGAAGTTTCAGAAAATGTAATAGAGATATATAAGAGATATTTTTTTGTTTTAAGAGATATCTTTCATTCAAAATCTAATAAAAACGTCTCTTAAAGTGAAAGAGATGGCTCTTTAACTTAAAGATATATCTCTCTAAATGAAAGAGATATCTCAAAGTCAAAGGGCTATAACTCAGCAAAAACTCACAAAATTAAAACTTGATCTGTAGCATATTATGAAAAATCAACGGACCGAAATGAAATGTAAGGTATTTCCACCCTCCTGTGATGTCATAAGATTTTGCAAAGTCAGTGATTTGATAAGATTTATGCATGACAGAAACAAAAAAATTTGTTGGAGTCTTTTTCAATAGTTATTGTAAAAAATCTTGTTAACCATAAAATATTTCAAAAGTCTAAGTTATAACTGAATAATCAATTATATGTTTCAAAATATTGAATCCAAGGGCAATAATTCTGTTTTCATTATTTATCAAGTCCATTGTGCAATAGATTTCCTTTATTTTCCACAAACATTTTGTATATTTTTAAAGAAACCATTTCATGAAATTGTTATGAATACTAGTACATCGTTACAACCAGTTTTTGTGAAACATTGATAATCCTGTTTAAGGAAAATTGCAATTTTCTGACGTTGATAACAGGTATATTATTCTAATTGATAACATTTTTATTAAAACCGCAGCATACTTATTTTATAATTTTTATTTGTTACTAAGATTTATTATCTGAAGAATCAAATATAAGATTGAGCCTATAATTCTAGAGAGGTGGAGTTACCTTAAAAATAAGTGGCTTGTTATGCCAAAGCAATGTACTATATAGGAAATAAATATCTGCAAGAGCATAGAAAAACAAGTGTGCAAAACTGATCATTCATGCTACTCTTCTAAGTCCAAGGGTCATAATTTAGTGAACAATCAATGGATGGAAACCAAATTAAAACTTGATCTGTAATTTGTTATGGCAGAGCAATGTACTAAATATGAAATAAATATCTGCAAGAACAGAGAGAAAAAAAGTGGAAAACTGTTAATTGGTGCTATTTTTCTAAACCCAAGGGCCATAAATTAATGGAAATCAAGGGACTAAAACCCAATTCGAACTTGATCTGTAACTTTTAATTTTCAGCACTGCATGGTGTTCTAAATCGTGATTTCTTTTATTTTTGATGTCCTATACCTTAATATTGTAGATGAACATGTTACCTTTAAGTAAAATTAAGATTGTCCTTTCATAAGATGGAAATCGAAAGAGAGAGATATTTTGATATACGGTTACCTGAGTGTAACAGAACGTGTAAATTACAAATGTATGTACAATTAGAGATATTGAAGACGAATTTCATTTTATATTTATTTGTCCTTTATATGAAAAACTAAGAAAATTATATATTGATAAATATTATTATGAAAACCCATCAATGTATAAATTATTACAATAGTGCTCAAATACAAATCTTATGTATAACTTTGGGAAATTTTTGTATAAAACTTGTAAACTGAAATCAGAGGCCACAACATAAAGAGGTTTATCCTCAATGTATCAATAAATATGCCCATTATATTTGAGACACGTGCTCTATTTTGTGCTTAGAAATTGATATTAAAACTTATTGATGTCTTTTTCATTGATGTTAATATTGTAATATAATTATGTTACATGTATTTTCAGTACTGCTTTTGGAAATATACAACACCTGTCGAGGCTACCCGCCCAGCTAAATCGGAAAAAGTGATGTGAAGTGAAGCGAAGAAAAACTTATATACCATGCAAACCCTGATACATATAACAATAATGGCGGATAAGCGGACATAAACAATTTTACTTTACAAGTATTTATGAATTCATCCAGCTTTAACAGATCTTAATGACAAGTCGACATATCATATTGACTAGGAAATGAATTTAGATACCCCGATATTGAATCATAGTTTGGGAAGTTTTACTTTCACTTCTTCATCCCTCCGCATGTCAAATAAAGGGGCTCTGGAACGGTTCTCCAGTATGTCGCGATCATATCTAGCGTTGGATTTCCTTCGAACACTTGACTTACGTCGGGAATAGGCCATTCCACTATGTGCAGACTGGTCCTGGTATTCTGATCGTCTGTTGAAAGTCTCCAATGACTTCTCTTTTGTCAACATATTTTCAGCCTCATTAGTGTAAATTTTTTCTTTTGAGCTTGTACGCATAAGAGTTTTTGTAATTACAAAATTATTTATTTCTATCGGTGGAAGGCACAGCTCTTTTGTTGCTTGAGCGTGTGGCGTTTTATCTTTTACATAACGGAGCTGTTTACTCAAAGGTTCTGTAGATTCAACATCGACAATTTTGGGTAGAGCGAAGGCGCTTTCTTTGAATGATACGAGTTCCTTGGGTCCCGGAGGAACTTTTGTGCGACGAGACTTTTCAGCATGACTTTGTGATTTCTTCTTTCCCACAGCATGACCTGTTTTTGGGGTTGTTGTATTTGAAGACGACGGAATGGTAATATTTCTGATACCCGCCTGCTTAGCGTCGCTTATGGATGATTTAATCTCATCGTCGCTTTCAAAATCATCTTCATACTCGTAGCTAAAGTTTTCCTTTTGGTGTTCTACATTCCTGGTTTGATCTTTTTCCGAACACAAGTCACTCGCTTCAGATTCCATTCTCACATGTAGCGGTTTACGAGCATCGCTATAGGTTACCAGCCCTCCTTTGTCCTCTGCAGACTGCTTTTTCATCTTTTTTATGTTTGTTTTAGTGATCATCTCAGGGGAAGTTTTCCTATCCTTGATGTCTTCCATTTTCAATGTTGTTTTTGATCTTTTTCCGCTGCGTCTCTTTAATTCGGCGCGTTGTTGCTCATCGTAAGCTTTTCGCACAGCTAGGGATTTGACTGCAGCAGTTTCAGTTTCTCTCTTGGTTTCATTTTCTTTCTTTGATTTGTGGCTATTTTTTTTACCCCAATGATTCTTAACTACAGGTACACAGGAATTATTTGTCTCTTTTGTGTTGGCCTGTTTCTGTTCCCCGCTCTTTATCTCTTCGACCATGGATATTTGCAATTCTTCGCCAATATTAACACGACACCTATCGTTTTTACTGTCTTCATGATGCCGCATTGCTAGTTTTGTTTCATTAATATATAACGTCTGGGCAAAGTTTCCATTACTTTCAGCTGGCGTATATCTGTTTTTTATGTTTGGAGCCACGTGGTGAGAATTATCTGGGGTTGCATCCCCATCGCTCTCGAAACACTCTTTTGATTTGAGATCGTCAGAAGTTTTCGGCACTTTGGGATTCACAGTGCTTGTTGCATTGAAATTATTACTTATGTTGATTTCACATGCATATTCGTCTTTCTCTTCTGTAATCTGACTTCCAATTTTGACTTTCGAGCGGTTGGGTTTTTGCTTTACAACATTGCTATAGATTGCAGAAGTGATTCTTGGCTTTTTGGCTACAGCATGCATAGACATATTGATGGTGGATGGCGTAGGGTCTTTTAGAAAGCCAAACTCTTGACCATTAACACGTCTTTCGCTGAAGGAATCCATGCTAGTTGAACTTGAAGATTTCAAGTCGAAATTTTCTGTATTGGACTGACATTTGTGAACCAGAGTCTCATCGCCTGATTTGGACAAGACTTCCATTTTGGAGTTTTCAGAAAAGTTTCGATCCTCTGGAGAAATCGGGCTTGTCTCCTTATTTTTACTCTTACTCGAAATGCCCTTTTTTGTTGCATCCAAAGAACAGCTATTTCTCTCTGAACTTTGATGAGGACCACCATTCACTAGTTTAGGCTTGTTCAGAATATCAATACCTTCGTTAACATCTTCTGCTCTAATGTGGCTCAAACTCGAGTTTTGAGAATCGAAGATTCTGGATTTCGACATTTTCGGTGGTAGACTTGGCTGAATCTCCTGACTTGTGTCAGACGCATTGTCAGATCCAGTCTGTGGACGAGAGCAGGGAACCTTGGATCTTTCGGGTGACAATAAAGGTGAACGTGTGCCCTTGGAGAGTGGTCTCTTCACGTGATCTATTTGACGATTTGTGGGGTCACTGTGGTAAACAAGGGGGTTAGGAGTCATGCGCTCGTACCCATATACAGATCTGTCCTTTGAAGACGAAGGCCTAGAAATTTGCTCTTCCTCATCACCCGACGGCGAGGGCAATACAAAATCGTTAAAACTGTACACACTTTCTTCTTCCATTGGGAATTTCATTTTTGAATACTGAAAATCCTGAAAACAAAATAAATAGTATGATTTTATTTATTATCACCATTTATTAGAATTATCCCGCCTTATCCCAATGTGTGTTGGGTGTGATGTAGATACAAGACTATACGTATTATCATCCTTATCAATATCTTCAGAAATAGATAACACCTTTTCAACATCCCATACCAGCAAGGGTAACACCGAGAGCAACTTTTGATCTTGTATGAATGAACACTGGATCATATACATATAGGCACTTGAAATCAGAATGAGATATATTTAAAACTTAGTTATACATCTTCTTTAGTCATAGAGACATAATTACTTTATATAATATTGGTTTCCAAGTTGATCCCACCGATGCGATGTAAACATTATTCCGACCAAGTCCCTACCTCTATGTCCTCAAATCCAACCCAGGGATTTTCTTACTTTAATAATTAGATACCTTTTAAAATTTAATTCTACTTCAATATTGAGAAAAACCCTTAAGACTCCCAACATGACCGCTAGTGATATCCTGGGTCCATCACGATAACTATGTTATGTACAGTATATGAATACTGTTTTACATATTTTCTTTTGCTCTATGTGATTAATTATCAATATGTATCCCCACTTAATACAGTGTGTAATATAAATAGATATCATGTGGTAATCAATAAAGTGAATGAACCTTGAAACTGACACCTTTCTATGTATAAAAAAAAGTTGTTAATTTTGCATTTCAATGCCGGGAGAAGCTCCAAGACTAAGCCTTCAACGCGATCTTTTTTTGTTGTTGGTGAATTGTCATGTTGTCATCTGTCCATGATCCTCTAAATCTCTCAGAAATACGCCTTGACTTAGGAACATGTGATGTGGTAGACAATGGACGGAATAGAACAAAATTTGAGAGATGCATATATTCTTCTACCCTTTCTATACGCATATGCACAAGTTGTCAAAGCTAAAAGGTGGTATTTAGGTCTAAATTAAAAAAAAAAAAAAAAAACAACAAAAAACAAAAAACTAATGCATGCGAGGCTTTTAGAATACCATGATGAAATAATTCCAAGGGAGATGTTACTTTATATACAGATCATGGCCAAAAACTGTCAGATAAAAGATAAACTTTTTCATGCTTCGAAGTTTCCGAGGATAGTTTGTACCAAAAATCTGCTTCCTATTATATGAATAGTACAGAAGCATGGCAAATTAAATAATCGGAAATAAAAGAAACCCTATTGCTGTATATGTAACACTTACCGCACACTTGGAGTATTCGATGCAAACAGTTTCCTGGAATGATTATGAAGTCACAACAGAGAAGTGATTATGACGTCACAACAATGAAATCATTATGACGTCACAACAGCGACATATGCCATCATCCCCATTCTATTCTATCAATATGACCTTTTCTAATGAGATTATAACTGCGTTATGTGTATAATCTGTATATTTTCTTTTTGCTCAGTATACATATTATCATCAATATGTAAGCTCATTCAATAAGTCCCGTGGGGATCCGGGTTAGAATAGGTCCTCTAATGGGGCGGTCAGGGACTTCGGATTAATGAGACCGCAAAAACTGAGGCCCCGTGTCACAGCAGGTGTGGCATGATAAAGATCCCTCGCTGCTCAAAGGTCGTAAGCGCCGAGCATAGGCCTAAATTTATGGAGGGTAATCGTGTTAAAAAATCCAAGCATGTAACCTTGTTAATCAAAACATGCAACCGTGTTAATTTGTCAGTTTTAGCTGTGTATGTTTATAACTCAGGGGGTGTAAGTTATGTTTCTCAGAGATGTATGCCTCAGTGTTGTATACTCTTCATTTGTGTAATCGTTTGATTTTGTTTTCCCCACAATCAATGAGGGGCATCCCGTCTCTGTTAAAGTGTTCCTCTTTATAAATTTTGTGGGAGATGAAGTCTCAGTCTGATTAAAATCAGACCCCATACTCATTATCATATCCCAACGATATTATGAGGTCTGATTTTAATCAGACTGATGAAGTCTCAAAAAGTTGTTTGAGTGGATAATCACATTTGATATCCTTGATTTTGTCCTTCTTATACTCAGGCACGTTAAAACAGAAAGGGGACATTTTTAATTTTCATAAAATTGATTTACCGTTATTTTTACGTGCAAAGTTATTTTCACATAGAAACTAAGGTATATTGGATGACACCCCCCCCCCCCCCATTACATTTTAGTAAATAATGAATTGAAGGACTAAGCCCCCTACCCCTCCCTTAGGTTGTTAGTTTGGAATAGACAGCATATTTTATGGGGTTCTTTTTGGGGGGGTCCCTTTTTTGCTAGATTGTCAAGAATTTTAGACGACTTCTCTTCTACCCCTACCCCACCGGGGAGTGGAAGAAATTATATCTTCTTTTATTGTTTAGTAAATTTTTCTAAACAAGATACCACGATTACCTTAAATTTGAAAATTTTAGGGCTGCGCCCACCCCCACCCCCCTAAATCCGCCACTGGTAGTAATCGTGAATTTCCGTTGTCTTTCTTTATATGGTCATATCGAAATGCGACAAACATGTAAACTTGACATTTGTTGACTTGTAACGTGTAAGATGCGATGTTGTAAGGTACAGCTATGTAAATACAAAGTCTACAATACTGTAGGGATGACCTCGTATAACTTAAGAAACAATGATGCATTTTTTCATAAATAAATACACGTGTCATTATCACAGAACACTAATTTATCCACGTTTTAAAAAATGTCTTATCCCACTGATTCATAATATATATTATTCCTCCATTGTTTACATATACGTTATAGTGCAATATCCTTGACCCAGGCGCCTATGTACTTGAACTAAGAAATATTGCAGATCACAAATCACTGACTAGATGACCACAACGGGACAATTCACAAAAATGAAGTGAAATGCAAAATCAAACATTTTGTATTTGAGGGAGAGAGAGAGAGAGAAAGTATGGATGAGTATATTTGCTCAACCAAGGGTTAGGTTTGCAAGTGAATGATTTGCATAGAATTTCTGGGAGTCAAAATTGGAATTTGGGGACCAAAGGTATCTGATAATATGCTCTTCTAAAAAAAAATTTGAATGGCACATTTTATTGAATGATTGATTGATTGTATATTGTTTAACGTCCCTCTCGAAAATCTTTCACTCATATGGAGACGTCACAATTGCCGATGAAGGGCTGCAAAACTTATATGGAGGGTAATCGTGTTAAAAAATCCAAGCATGTAAACTTGTTAATTGAAACATGCAACCGTGTTAATTTCTGTTTCAACTATATATGTTTATGGACTGGTATTTTAGGGTACCTAGGACTTATACCCCCATCACACTAGGCCACGTTCGCACTACGACCATGTAAAAATTGATGATCGTAGTGCGATCGGGTACGTCGTAGTAAGGTCGTAGTAAGAACGTAGTAAGGTCTTTATGGTCGTGATGGTCGTGGAGCAACTTTGAACATGCTCAAAACAAACGTAGTGCGGTCGTGGTCAAATTTGATCGTAGTGGAAGCGTAGTAAGGACGTACTAAGATCGTATTTAGATCGGCATGGTCGTAGTAGCATCGTAATGGGATCGTGATGCAGAAGAAACCGACTGCACTGCGATTCCACTACGCTCTCTATACGACCATCCCGTTTTCACTACGTTCTCATTACGATCATCCCGTTTGCACTACGTTTTCTTCACGCTTCCGCTACGATCACGGCACGTCCATACTATGTTGTTGAAGACTGTAGTAAGTTTCTACCAAGATCATCCCGTCCTTAATACGTCCTCACTACGATTTCACTGCGCGCAAGCCACGACCGAATCACGTTCTGTTCTCCCCCACACACTGGTATAAAAACTGAACAAAAGTTGCATATGACCATTGCTTCTTTGGAATCATGGAAAGGCCAGACCAAGAAATATTGATGGAGATATTGATGCATATTCAGTACATGGCACTTAACGACCAAGCTGCTATATTGTTACTAAGGCGAAGGAGGAGGAGAATCGTAAGGCAGCGTAGATCTTGCTGGGTACGACCTTGGCTTTCTGTTGAAAAAGACTTCAGTTTGGCCATTATGATCAACTGATGAATGAATTGAGGATGGAGGATCAACAGTCCTGAAGGTTCTGAGCTGTATTTATACTGAATCTGGATCTGATTCAGCTGCTGCAAAGCGTGGTGACATCGGCGCGGAAACGTGGTAGAACCGTAGTAAGATCGTGGTAGAATCGTAGTAAGATCGTGGTACAATCGTGGCAGAAGCGTAGGAAACTCGTGTTGCAGTCGTGGGAGTCGTGGTGAGAGCGTAGTTAGAACGTGATGGACGTAGTGGGAGCGTAGTTAGAACTTGATGAACGTAGTGAGAACGTGGTGGAATCGTAACAAGGCCGTAGTTTAATCGTAGTGGAGTCGTGATAAGAGCGTAGTGAGGACGCCGTAACATCGTGAAGACAGACAAAATTACAAATTCATGCCGTTCGCACTACGATCTCACCACGATCTAAAAAAAATTATAGAACGTAGTGAGGTCGTGATGGTCGTGATGTAGTGTGACAGGGCCATAAGATACCCATCATACAAATGCTTGGAACTGATGCCTTCACGAGAAAGTATGCATCTACATTTTTCAATGATATAACCTTTCAATTCAGCATATACAGTGTATAATTGACTTCTATTCAAACATGTAATCAAGGTAGCATACTTCTTTCCTCAAAACCATACATATTCTTATCTATCGGTATATGGTCCGTCAACATTTATTCACCAACGAGTTCATTTGGAGTGAAATGAAAATAAAAGTTTCCAATGAGAATAATTCATTCGACATATGAAATTTAAAAAAAATTAGGGTAACTCCCTGACCAAAATTCTACAAATGAAATCATTATCCGCCAAATGAAAATTACCGGGGGGGGGGGGGGGGGGGGGGATTACTAGACTGAACACGTGTCTAGGCGTCGTCGCTATCCACGCTCACCGAGTCCGAGAGTAAGAAGTGTGAATGGAGACAAATGGACGTGTTTTGCGACGATGATGTCTAGAAAGCAGTAAAATCGCGACTGACAATCTGCCGTCGTTTCTATATATGATGAAATATTTTCATGGCATTTGATAGACAACGTTTCTGAAGTATGGTACATATACATGTATTTGAAATTTCGTGTTATCTACCTCGTTTTCAGTGCACTGACCATCTTAATACTTTAATTGATCGTTTGTAACTGTTCATCGTTAAGGACATTTGATACACCCCCCAAATAAATGGAAGCACGGGTTGATACATATTTTTGGGACTTAATTTGGTTGTAATTAAACATTTTAAAATGGACTTGTAAATTCTCTATGATGTTCAAATGTTGAAATATATTACATCTTCTTGTATATATACTCTAAACAACTTTCCCTCACTGGATATGAATTGCACTCCCTATGATAAACAATATTCTTTTTACTTATAAAACTTAAGCTTAGTTTTCATTTTCATCACGTCTAAAAAAAAAGTTCGTTTGTAGCAATTGTCGCTAAGATGAAAAATAAAAAAACATCAAGAAACCCACGGGCCACAAGCCCCACCCGAGTCACCTTACCCCCCCCCCCTACTATTCAGAGGAAGATTTTTAAAAGATCCGTTTCCTCTTTAATCCCATGATAAATTTTGACCTCAACCCAGCAGTGCTGAATAGATAGGGTTGACTTAATTGAAATTCAGACACACGGAAATAACTCAAAATCAACACACTAATATGGTCTTGCTGTTCTGAAGATTTCCCTGTATTCATGTACATAAATGTAAAATTTGATCCCTTATTTTAGCCCCATTCTAACCCCAGGGTCCATTAAAAACTGTACCATAATGATGTGATTTAGTGTGGCCCTGCTACTAGTGAACATTTTCATGTCCCTTTTGAAAAAGAGGGGGCATATTTGGTCCGCTCAAGACCTAAATAATCCTCTGCTTTACAGTACCAAACTTGGTAAAGTGGTTGCCACTAGAGAGTAGATGGCTCCTAATGATTTTCAGGTCACAAGGTCAAGGGTCACTCTTAGGTCTTTAGACTCAGTCTTGTCCGCTCAATATCCAAAGAACCTTTTGCTTGACAGTTACCAAATTTGGTAAAGTGGTTGCTCCTAGAGACTAGATTACCCCTATTGATTTTCAGGTCACAAGGTCAAACTGGACATGTAAGATACTGTCTGCTCAATATCCTGAGAACATTTTGTTTGACAGACATTAAACTTGGTACACTGGTTCTACCCAAGAAGCAAATTACCTTATTAGCTCTTCTGAGCCAAAGGCTCAAAGAGCTAATGCTATGGCCATCTGTGCGGTGTGCGTAAACTTTTTAGAAAAAGGGCTATAACTCAAGAACCCCTTGGCCATTTTTTTTCAAATTTGTTACAGGGTATCATTGGCCCAAGGGCTTTCATACATACTAAATAAAGGGATGTGACCCTTTAACAAGGGGAGATAATCAGGAAAATACAAACAAAAGTAGTGGTTGCTAAAAAATCTTCTTCTCAAGAACCACAGGGCAGATTATCACCAAACTTACACATAAGGATGAGGATATGTTGTAGATTAAAAATTGTTCAAGGCATTACCCTGGGGCAAAGGGCATGGTCTCAAGGTCACTTCAAAGTTGACCTAAATTAAATTTTTTTTTAAATTCCTTAAATCTTAGATATTTTAGTCATTATAAGGACTAGGATCATCAAATTTTGACAGTTGATGCATCTTAGGACCTTGTGTCAAGTTGTCTCAAAAGTAGGTCACGGTGACCTACTTTTTGAATTTTGCAGGTATTTATTTTAAAATTAATTTTGATGCATATCTTGGACACTTTGAAGCCTATGATCATCAAAACTTGTCAGTTGGTGGATCATGGGACCTTGAAATGCGTCAACTGAAAAATAGGTCACCGTGACCTACTTTCTGAATTTTATGGCTTATCATTTATAGATATATTTTAAGTTGTTATTTCAAATACCGAGAGGTTTAGAATCATCAAATCTTGTAAGTTGATGCATCTTGAGGCCTTGAAACATATTTATAAAAAAGTAGGTCACAGTGACCTACTTTTTGAATTTTGCAGATATTCAAATTTCACATTTTCAATTTTAGATGCATATTTTGGGCACTGTAAAACCTAGGATCATCAAACTTTGTCAGTTGATGCGTCTTCAGTCTTCAGTTTGTGTCGACCAAAAAGTAGGTCACCGTGACCTACTTTTGGTATTTGACAGCTAAATTACTATATTTCAGACACTATTTGACCTACAATCATCAAACTTTGTCAGTTGATGCATCTTGAGTCTTCGGAGTGTATCGACCAAAAAGTAGGTCACTGTGACCTACTTTTGGCATTTGACAGTTATATTTATATATTTCAGTCACTAATTGACCTACAATCATCAAACTTTGACAGTTGATGCATCTTGAGTCAATGGAGTGTGTCGACCAAAAAGTAGGTCACCTTGACCTACTCTTGGAATTTGACGGCTATATTTATATATTTCAAATACTATTTGACCTACAGTCATCAAACTTTGTCAGTTGATGGGTCTTGCATGTTCGAAGGGTTTCGACCAAAAAGTAGGTCACCTTGACCTACTTTTGGAATTGGACACCTATATTTATATATTTCAGATACTATTTGACCTACAGTCATCAAACTTTGTCAGTTGATGCGTCTTGCATGTTCAAAGGGTGTTGACCAAAAAGTAGGTCACCTTGACCTACTTTTGGAATTGGACAACTATATTTATATATTTCAGATACTATTTGACCTACAGTCATCAAACTTTGTCAGTTGATGGGTCTTGCATGTTCGGAGTTCGCTGACCAGAAAGTAGGTCACCATGACCTACGATTGGAATTTGACAGCTATATTTCAATATTCAGATACTAATTGGCTTAAAATCTAAAGATTTAGAATACTAAGAGGTTAAGAATAGAAATGGTGGGGTTGTACAATTTATCAGAAGAGCGATTCTAGGCCCTTGGGCCTCTTGTTAATTTTGAGATCATAATGCCAAGGGTCAAACTGGATATTGTCCACTCAATATCTTGAGAACCATTTGCTTGACATACATAAAACTTGGTACACTGACTTCTCCTAATAAAGAGATGACTTAATGATTTTGAGATCACAAGTTCAAGGGTCAAACTGGACACAGTATAATATTGTCTGGTCAGTATCTTGAGAACCCTTTGCTTGACAGACATCAAACTTGGGTCACTGGTTCTACACAAGAAATAACACCTATTGATTCTGAGGTCTCCGGACCTAATTTTTTTCGTTAGATTTCCTAATCTGAATCTGCAGTACATTTGATGCTTGCATAATAATATGACTAATCAGTGGTCCTTGAAAAGAAAATTGAGCCATGCATGGGTTTGGTTTGGATTCAATATTTTTTGCATCTTCACCCCCCCCCCCCCCCCCCCCAAATTCTGAACGGATATTGTGACCCCACTTAACCTAAAAGGGGTCATGATTTCACCAAACTTAAATCAACTCCACATAGAGTTGTCCTATATTTAAGTATCCTGCAAAATTTGATCTGTAACTTGTTATGGCAAAGCGATGTACCAAATATATATCAGCAAGAACAGAGAAAAAATGTGCAGAAAACTAATTTGCTTGACTGACGGACGGAGTACAAACCTAAAGTCCCCTTTGCCTTCATCAGTGGGGAACAAAAAACCCAACTTGAATTCATATATTTTGGGATTGTTTGCATATCAATATGATTTAGTGTGGCCCTGTTCTCTTGAAAACAATTTTTTTAAATACCCTAAATTATATTCTCCTGTAAAACTTTTAATCACTATCTAAGACCTAAGGGCCATCAATCTGTACTACATTCAAATGATTGCACATTAATATGACTAACGTTACATTGTCAGTGGTACTCGAGAAGATTTTATAAATACAGTTAAATACAGGTATCTCGAACACCGATATCTTGAATACCATGGATATGTCAAAGTGATTCAGAAGTCCTAGCCACTTAATCGTTTAAAGCTTTACTCTTGATATTTTGAATCCTCCGATATCTTGAAGTTTTTTCTCAGTCCCATCAAGTTCAAAATAATGAGGTTTGACAGTATATGTACATTTCCATGTAAAATTTTCACCCCTATTTTTGCACACCCTACCTCCCTGAACCGTTATTCAAATAAACTTGAAACTTCACTACCTGAGGTTGATTACTACAAATCTTGGCCCTGTTTTTAAGATGATTTTCAAATTTTCCCCAATACACTCTTGTGTAAAACTCTGTATTGCGGCCCAAACCTAAACCAGGGCATTGATATGAGGAAACCTGAATCTGCACTTCCCGAGGATGACCTTGTATATTTATGTGCAATCAAACAACATAAAAGATTTATTTCCAATTCAATTTCAGAAACTGTTAATAAGTTTAATAGCAATTTCATATACAGTGTATCTAATTAAGCTAATTAGGACATAATTTGCGAACAAAATTGGCCTGATAACAAATGGTCCCTTCATGATACTTTGCACTCTAAACACCTTGTAAATCTGTAATACATGTAACAATAAAATAAATCAATAATATTTGGAAATTTCCCAACCTTTATTGACTATTATTCTATAGTCATTAAGTTAACAATAAAGCTGTAGTTACATACACAATATAACAAATGAAACTCTTCTGTTGCTGAAGCAGTGTCTTACAATGTACAGGTATCAGAATTTCAAATTATGGGCAAAACTTTCTTCCATTCTGGTTCACACTGGTACAGAAATACATTTAAAGTGGCAGAAAATTGTAGTGCTTCCATTTTTTAATGTTACCTAATAATACTGCTAATTTTATGCATTCCCCTTTTTTGAGTTTCTTGATCTACAAGATTCATTTATAAAACACATTAATTAAACTGATCCTATTCATGGAATCATAACAGAGTTAGTTTGCTCAATCCAAGTAACCTTTCTGATTTGGTATGGAGACTTTGGAAGGCTTTGTTTTCCCTGTGAACTGTTTGCTAGTTCATTTCAGAGTTTTGCATCTCCAGTCCATAAAATCCTCTAAATCATCCTCCTCAGCATCTTCATTATCAGTCTGTTCTCTAGCATTGTCATCTGACGTTTTCTTCTGCATAATTTCTGCTTTCTTAATTTCTAAGTCATTTATTTCCTTCCAACGATTTCTGTATCATAAAGTAAAACAATGGCTAAATTGTTAGTTTATAGACAGCACAGTTAGCAATTCATTAGAAAAGGTACAGCTATGTACAAGTTGGGAACTTAAGAATTTCCATTGGGAAAGCACTTCCGACTGTCACCGAGTACTTTTCGGAGTTTTCATTCAAACTTCAATCTGATCATACATGTACATGCAACCAGGCTTTTGAAATGTGTTTTCCTTTTACTCTTCAACATGGTTTGACACTAACATTTTTAAAAGCAATACACAGAGCTCATGAAATATCTAAATCATGAGTCCTGCCAGAACACTGAAGATCTGAGCTGAGGGCCACAGACCAGAAGCCTTTTGGAGTATGGAGGAATGACCCCAAGGAATTTTTTTAAACTAGATGTGTCAGCACGACATGAATACCTGCAGTATAGCCAAATGTAGGAAATCCATCAAAGTATGATAGCATTGAATGTGGTATTCAGATTGTATGTTACACATATTTTGTATAATGAAGAACTCAACAACAATCCTTAATATGTTTTAACAGCTATAAAATAAACACATTAATTTTTCTATGTTAAAGGGGCACAACTCCATCAAAAATCAACAAACTGGAACAAAACTCAAAAACGATCTAAAACTCATCAATATACATCTGCATACAAAAAATCAGTTCAAAATCTCAAGGCATTTAGAGAAAAAAAATGCTTGGACAACTGGTCCAAACATTAATTTTTCTAAGTTTTAGGGGCACAACTCCATCAAAAATCAACAAACTGAAACTGGATCTGTAATTCATCAATATACATCTGCATACAAAAAATATGTTCATATCTCAAGGCATTTAGAAAAAAGTAAAAAAAACCTGGGTGTTGCAGAAGGGGGGGGGGGGGGGGGCATAAAAAAATCAAATGTTCCCAGAGTGCATTTCCACATGAAATTTTAGATTTGTTTGATGCCCACATTAAATACTAACTCAAAAACTGATATCATACATCTTTTTGTATTAGTTAGGTAACATCTTAGTGGTTAAGAAGTGACTGGAGGCAGCAAAGCAACTGCACCCATTTCTTAACCACTAAATATTTATTTATCATGATTTAACTTACTTATATCCTATCCCACTTTTTATCCAATCAGCATTGGCTAAATTTTCTCTCCTTTGTGTTTGTTTCAGAGCTAGCTGTCAATCAAAATGTCTTATGATTGTGAAATTCTTAACAATGAAGTAAGACACTAAAGAGAAAATTTAGCCAATGCTGATTGGAGGGAAAAGTGAGTTAGGTTCTAATTGTTGCATAATATGATCTTCACCTATTGCTAATATTCAAATGATAATAAATACTTTGAGTTAAAACAATCAGGTACTAAGTGCATTTATAACAATGAAATACTGAAATTTATCCATTCAATAAAAATCTATATTTTCATCAGGACTACTTGCCGCAATATTCATTCGCGATACACAAGATCACCTTCATTTTACATTATATGAGGTATATAACTTCTCGTATATAACTTTTCATGCCTTTTATCTGAATACCCAAAATAAAATTGAAATAAAGTTTCTCATTGTTCAACTGTATTGATTTTTATATACAGTGCTCCCTCGATATATACAAATTTTACAACCAAGACTTACAATCAACTAGTCTGGAGGAATTTCCACTAGCCTCAGCCTACGGGATTAGCATTAGTGTAGAACCCCAAATAAGATTATGCCACCAATATATTCTACCTTTTTTATGAGCTTCAGGGATATGTGAGACATCAGGGTATTTGTCTCCATGGTCATATATTGTACAGTGACTGTGTACGGTGTATCTGCATTGTTGATTTCAATTAATACTTACATTTGGTCATCAATTTCATCAATATTCCTTTCCACATTAACAATCTCATCTTCTTCCTCTATTATAGCTTCAGACACCTGACAAGAAAAGCACAACATGACTGGTTGTTATGACACTATAGTACATATATATATTAATCTCCTGCCTTACAAGCACCCTTTAATGTTTGAGAAATGAGATTTCTACGTCAGTCACTGTACATTTCACTTTTATCTCTCAACAACCCCATGTCTGATACGTTTCTAAATGCATTGCTTAAAGTTAAAAAATGTTGGTTACTTTTCGCTGTTATTATTGACATTTTAGAAAAATTCAAAATTTGCATTTTACTATGTAGACTTATAGCAGTATACAGAAGTCAACAAGAGTACCACCAACAGTATGTCAAGTAAATAATGAAACACACAAACAAGAGTACCGCCAATGGTACATAATATGCCAGTGAAAAGCTAATATAGGGTGTTTTTCTTACACCATGATTTGTAGAACTTTGATTCAAGGAGTATCAGCAATCATCAGGGTGTGACATACTTTCTTTGCATCGTAAATACAAGACAAATCATGTACTCTCTGTGTAGTATTTTCACTTGGCATGAGATGTATGTGTACCAAGTTTGATGGTCCTTGCCCCAACGAATCAGTCTGTATCCTGCTACTACGACCTTGACCTTAAAAAACAATAGGCATCCTTCACTTGGCATAAAGTGTATGCGTACAAAGTTTGACAGTCCTAGCCCCAACAGTTCGGTCTATATGCTGCCTACAAGTTTTTCCTACTAGGTGATATGGTGACCTTGACCTTGAAGAACAATAGCCATCTTCCTCTCATCATGGTGATCAAGTGTACCAAGTTGCAATATTCTGGAGCTTAAGGTTTGGTTTGTATCCTGCCAACAAGGTTTTACTACAACCTTAACCTTTGACCTTGAAAAACAATAGGCATCTTCCTCTCATCATGGTGATCAAACATACTAAGCTGTAATATCCTGGAGCGTCGGTTTGTATCCTACTTACAATGTCTTCCTACTAAGGAATACTACGACCTTGACCTTTGACTTTTGACCTTGAAAAACAATAGGCATCTTCCTCTCATCATAGTGATCAAATATACTATGTTGTAATATCCTGGAGCTTACGATTCGGTTTGTATTCTGCCCACAAAGGTTTCCTACAAGGTTTTCCTACTAAGTGATATTGCAACCTTGACCTTTGACCTCTAACCTTGAAAAAAACAATAGGCATCTTCCTCTCATCATGGTGATAAAATATACTAAGTTGCAATATTCTGGAGCTTACAATTCAGTTTGTATCCTGCCCACAAGGGTTTCCTTCACCTTTGATCTTGAAAAACAATAGGCATCTTCCTCTCATCATGGTGATCAATTGTACCAAGTTGTAAAATCCTAGCTGCAATAATGTAGCCCTATCCAATTTTTTTTTATTCTGACGTTTTCGGGATAGGGCTACAATTCCATAGGATCTCCGTAATGGTGCAAAATAATTTTATGAATAACCGATAATAAACTCTGTGTATTAGTCCCAAATGTTGTTTACACCAAAAGGAGTACCAACTTTGTGCTCGGGCATGTCTAATAAAGGTGTTTTTCATTAAATATAATGTACAGCATGCAAAATTCTTCGTCTGCTCCGCCATGCTTGTTATCGTGAGATCTCGTAGGTGGATCTAATGAAAAACCTAAATTGACAATCAGCGCGAAAATGTAGTTACTCGAGCCACTTCGACAAAGAAAGGAAAATCATATTGTTGCAGAAAGAATTTACACTCTGCTGTTCAGTTTTTAACTTGATATTAAATTCAAACCTTTTCAATACCGACGAAATAGCTTTCGCCTCCATACTTGTCCATTGATGTAAATACTACCTTATATGGCATATGCAAATGACTTGACAATCGGAAGTTGAAACTTCAGTACATCAAACATGGCGCACAAATATGAATCGAGAAATTGGAATTTATCGAAATTGTGACGGTAGAATAGAGCCTCACAAATCTTAAGTTGAAGGTTGTAAATTTATATATTGATTAAGAAACATAGAATATCATTTTATTTACGTAAAGAAAGTCAGGAAATGTTTAGAATGAGCGCGCAAATGTTGCGGGAGTGAATCACTCCCGCATTTGCACCATTACGGAGATCCTAAGGAGTTGTAGCCCTCTCCCTAAAAAAAAAAAAAAAAAAAAAAAAAAAATCAGAGAGGGCTACATTGTTGCAGCTATAAAATCCCGGAGCTTACCGTTTGGTCTTTATCCTGCCCACAAAGTCTGGACAGACAAATGGACAGACCCATACCATAATACGTCCCGTCTTCAACGGACGTATAAAAAGTGCATGTACTTTGGAACTATTCGATAAAATTGTTCAAATTTGTGTGTGCATTAAATGGTGTGGAATTATGATGCTCTCTTTGAATTCCAGAGATTCTTTCATTTGACAGTGCTAGTGAATTTTGATTGAATTATTACATACATCTAGTAATAAAGTTTGTTTCACATATTTGATCAAAATAGCATCAAATCATTTAATTCTTGTGACCTTCGAAAGTTCCAATTCAAAATAAACCCCTAGCAGAAAACTGCCCATCAAAAAAAACAAAAATAAAAACAAACAAAAAACCAACAACAAAAAACCCAAAAAAGAAGCTAAATACAGAGTACTGAAGCAGCCACCTACATGATTTTCCTCCTTGATGGCCCTCTGAAACATTTCCCATTCTTCATCCAGTTTGTCCTTGTATTCAACTTGTCGCACCTAAAATAAAATTCTTAAACTAGAAATCTTTCTTAAAACTAATATGCCCCATTCCCTAAAGTAGCATTGCATGTAGAAAATGTTGTGTTCTTTGACCTAACCCTGCTAAAGTATAGGGTAAATAATGTGGCATCACAATGCATTGTATCTTTACATACACACAAAAAATGTACTTTATGATTCAATGTATTGTGATGTTAGTCATTTACAACCGGCTTGTTAATATGCATGTAAAATATCCTTTATTGTAATCACTAGATAATTACATGCAATGAGATTGATCATACACTAGTCATGATCAATTTGCTCATGAACTCGGGCATTTATATCGCTTGGATTTGAATTTACTACTCTTTAAAAGTAAATTCGAACCCAAGTGATATAATTGCCTGTGCTTATGAAGTTTTATTACCAGTTGGGGGTTTTTCTAGTTGTTAGTTAGACAATTACAGGGGTATGATACCTTTGACTTGAAAATCAATAGTATCCATCTACTACTTATAACCTACTTAACACTTAAATTTTATATAAAAGGTTCTCTAGCAATCAGTCAATAGCATCTGGTATACTGTCAGATTCACGGATGCATAGGTCAAAAGTGACATAATACATTCCTCTTTCATATTTATAATACATTGCTTATATCTCTGATAAATATTGATACCAAAATTGGTGTCCTGAATTCATGAAAAAGCATCAAGGGTTTTTATAGGCTTTATCAAGTACATTTATCACATTTTAACAAAATGTGTTTGTAAAACATTGCTCCAAAGACACTGGTATGTCTTTTCCTGACATATGACTTTATCTGACATACCATTATAGCTGTGATCTTGACCTCTCTGTAGTCAACAAATATCAGGTCTTTATCTTATTAAGTTCAGAAGTTATGATAAAAGCTAAAAGTTGTAGACTGACAAATAGACACACGGGCTAAAAACATGTCCAAGATATTCCATCTCAATGTCCTAAAATTCATCTGACTAATATTCATTTATATAATTATATATTATTATATTCAATTTCCATAAATATAAATTCAAGTTTACATTCCTTGCAGTTTCTCTAGAGAAATTAAACCATTTTAACCTTTGCATCTGCCTTTGGATTATCAAAGAATCCTTCAGGTAAAATGTCTGCCATAGTCCGGGGTTTCTCTTCTTCTTCTTTCACTTCCTCTTTTTTCACACCAGAGTCAAAGAAATCTACAGAGAAATGAGTGGTCTGTAAAACATTTTATAACATCCTTGATTCTACACATATTTTAATACATCTCGTTAGTCACATTTCATAAAGTGAAACAAAGTACATGGTGTGTAATAGTTATTTGTAGGAAGATGGATTTCTAAACTTTTTTTGAACTCTATCTAATTTCATGTATTGCAATACCATCAAACCATGTTAAAGATTTTTGTATAGTATCATATTTGTATTCCATGAAATGAATATCAGAAAAGTATGTATGGATGAAACATTAGATGCTCATACTTGATACAAAGGTTGCTTATAATGTGTGTCATAATTCTTAGCCTAGGTTATTATGACAAGATCAAGGTCATCCAAGGAGAAAAACAAAAATTTCTTATCTACACCATATTTAACATACCAGAGGGTTAATCATAATAATAGATCAAGTTCATTTTAGATATAGTCTGTTAAGGACATATCCATGCATAAAACAGTAAATACCATGATCCGGCCTCAATCAAGGTCAAGGGGATTAGAATTTTTTGTCTGGTCTATAACCTTTACACTGATTTCAATTTTCCATTGTTAAACAATTCATCTCTGACTAAATCAATCCATATAGGAAATCCTCTAACCTGCAGGTAAAGCTGGATGTGACAACTGCACTGATTTCAGTGAAGAAGTTGATGGTGCTTTAACATCCACTTCTTCCTCTTCCTCATCTGAGGAATATGATGCAAGACCAAGACTATCCTGCTGTCCTCCAGACGGTTTTGATGAATTGTCAAAAAAGTCAGATGGAAGGCTGTAAACAAAAATCACTGTCTTTACTGATTTTGTATACTTTTGAATACTGATGTAGGCATACATGTAATCTATTCCAATTTATTTAGAATATAATGAAAATGTGATTAAATATTTACATCAAATGTGAATAATAATAAACTCAAGTGTCCTTACCTCTTTGATTTCTTCGATGAATTCCCATTTTCTACCAATAAAAAACATTTTTGAAATTTCTAAAATTTCACTAGGTTCATTATCTGTTCTGTCAAAATTCTTTAGAACAAAATTCTATGAAACAGCAACAATACCCTGTCCGTTCAGCTTCATAAAAATAATCATTCAATGACACAATCTCTACCTTTCTGCTTTTTTAGTGGAGGTGTTGGCTCTATGAACTCTGCTTTTCTTTTAATTCCAGGATCAGGGGGTTTTGCTGGCCCAGGTTGTGATTTCAATGCCGATCTCTTACAAAATAAAATGAGATATGTATATATACATGTATGTAATATGATAATTTCAAAATTTGATTTATTGAAAAGTACTTGCAAGAAAAAAGTAACATGTATTTATGGTGATTGCATATAAAACTTCATTGAATGTATAGTACCAATAAATAAACAATTCTAAAATGTCATGTCAAGCTGTTATTATAAACTTTGTAATACACTGTATAACAGAAATTACACATATGAATTTAACAACCTCAATTTAGAGGAGAACTACATCGAAAGTGGTGCACCATGTTTTAGTGACTGCTAACTCAGTTCTTTCTGAGAAGTAATTAGAATATCACCTATGCTGGTTCAGTTTAAAATTATACGGTTCAACTAACCTCTTTGTGTTGTCTCCCTTGTATATGGGCATTCCACAAAATATTGGATTTGATAACTGTGTTGCAAAGAACACAAACAAGTTGATCTAGAGTGTTGTACCTACACAATGAAGTAAATAGTTCAGTAAATGGGTGAATGTTACCATCAGATATTTTTTTTTCTCAGCTAAGAATTATGTATCATATTTGAACAATTAGTATAAAGTGACATGTACTACATATATTTTGAAATCGGTGTGAAAATTACACCTATGACTACAAGTTAAATCTTCTAAATTGGTCAGAAACCAGTTACCTATAGATGACATCAATTCTTTAAATTTGCCTGTTACTTGATTGTGATTTGTAGCCAATGTCTTAAAAATCAAAGAATCCTGTTTTCATTTTTAAAGGGACTGGTTCACGATTTTTGAACAAAATATTTTTTAATTTTTTATGTGAAACATTAAAAATATAACTCATTTAATGTTGTCAGCCAACATTTTGACCTACTGAATGCAAGAATAAAAGCAATATTTTAGCCTTAAATCTGTGTTATGTAAACAAAGACTCGGGTCTTTTTATGTAAACAAACAAACCAGTGAAATATCAATTTTGTAATATAAAGCATCTTAATTTTGCATAATCACAAATTTTCACTTTTAGATGACACATTTTACCTGAAGAATGCTTGAAATGTGAAAGATATAATAAACTTAGATCGATACCCATTTCTTCTGAAAATTTTGTAAACAATAACATACTGCAATCTGTTTACAAAACCAATAATGAACTCTCTAAAATGAGCTTCTGTGATAATGTATAACCTTAATATTTATGTGAAATCATTTGAACATAATAGGCAGTATAGACTCTGGTCATTAAAAGTGAAAAAATTTTTTTTGGGAAAAATCGTGAGTCAGTCCCTTTAAAACACAAATGTCATATGTTGTGACTGGACACTTACAATAAGTTGATTATAGGAAGCATTAACTTTACTTTTACCAAAATTAATTAATGCAAAAAATACATACTTCCATTGCTAACTGTGCTCTTGTAATATGATCTTTTCAAGTGATGTTATTAACAGATATTAGCAAGGCTGTGTGTGCATTATAAGGAAAATTTGACTGTTCAGCTGCACATTTTCTTTTAACCCCCCTGTGCTTGTATTCTAATATTCCCAAAACTCAAATAAGGTATCCGGAAATGTGGTTCTCCACTGTATTAATGATACCCAATTTTTTCTCAAATATTTAAGCAAGACTGATGCCAAGTGTCTTTTACAAGCGGCAATGACACAAAACTTCAGCAATAAAAACTAAATAGTGAATACACATTGATACGACATCCATGTTCCAAAAATTGATGCTAGAACCCTGTCTATCTTTGTTTTCTTTATCGTTAGTAGATTTGAGGAAATTCGAAATGGAATATTTTCAGCAATACTCGTACATAATATACTTTGTCTCAATGCTGTGTATTTATTTAACTAACTTAGCTAAAGGATGATTGACTCTCGATTTTGTATCTTTTGTAGAGGCTTGTTTTTGTTTCATAAGACGCCTGAGGTCTTCTTTCGACACCGCTTTCTTGGCATTTTTACTTTTAGAAGCCATGTTGGTTTCATATTTTCGTATTGAATGGAATTAATTCAATCACCAGTCTTTATCATGTTTTTAATATTAATCTAAAATAATAATTTACATATAGGGAGGTATTCTATAAACATTGAAATTTTTACAAATGAGGCTAGATGAAGATTTTTTTATTTTACGAAACTAAATTTATATTGACTCTACTCATGAAGAAAAATTTGGTGGGAAAACGTCAACATCATCATCATCATCGTGGTATATCACTTTTATTTGTAGTAAAGTAAAAAAAAAAAAAAATGCGTATACATCATTAAAGTGAATAGATCTATTTGTACCCATTTATTAGAGTCTGAAATGTTTCTACATCTGTGTATGCAGTGGCGGATCTAGAACTAGAATTAAATCTATGTGGATGATTCTGCTTCTTGCAGGTGGTACCTCTACACGGTCACCAGTGTTTAACACGTCAATTAAAATAACACAACTAAGACGAATTTCTCCAAGACTTAGGGTGGCAGACTATGGGGAGTAGTTCTTGTGAAACCAATTGGGGGGGGGGGGGGGGGTGTCTGACAATGACATTGAGGGTTCTACTCTAGTAGAAAAACTGTCCATGAGTAAGATTTGATATTTCATTAGTGATTACTTTGGCATTTCACGGTTCATGTAGCCCAAACCACTATATTCCTCCTCTTGAATTTCATAACTCTCAAGGACGCTGCCTAGACTTTTCCTCTAGGAAGGACTTTTACTAATCTTGACTGAGATTCAGCTCGGCTGAATATTTGGACCAACGCCTTCACCAACGTTGGTCCAAATATTCAGCCAATATTAGACATTCATCTGCAAGTCTACGGGTGGTCACAGTTGTGACTGCACCAAATATATCCGTTAAGGAGAAAATTCATGGCTTGACTCGGACTGGGAGTCGAACCCATGACCTTTGCATTACCAGTCAGGTGCTTTACATCGTCTCAAGCCACGGTCCAGAGTCCACATATAGCTCTCTCAGATAGGAGAGGATCATACATATTGGCCATGGTTTGTGACGATGGGTGGTCTATAACCACTGATCTCTCTATAGAGGTCCATGAAGCCCAAACCACTTCTGTTATAATGATAACATGAGGCGGACAAATTCTTTTCGGTTTTATGTGCTAGATGTTTTCTTTTCGGTTTTATGTGCTAGATGTTTTCTTTGCAAGTATATATACATGTATATATTTATTCAAGAGGATAAAAAAAAAAGGAGAGAGGAACAGATAATGTGCACTTCTTTCCATGAGATGGCAGATAGTGTGTAAAAGTTCTATCCCAGATGGAGTAAGACCACGGAAAATTAATTGATGAGTAAGGAAATCTACTACATTGATGACTGTCATCTGTAGCAGTCAAAACACAACATCACAAACGGAAAAGGCAGTTGCGATTTATCGCTGAATGCTACCTGCACTTTTCATTGTGACGTCAAATGCTTTGACAATCAAGAAAGCAGCATTTCCCCAAATCTTGCTAGTTAATTTTCTGCAATACTAATCTCTTCAAAAACCTCTTGTAGATTATTCATTTTTGTGAAGTGACATGCAATCATTCTTAGGAGGGTTATGATATTCAAGTTTATTCTTAAAATTTACTAGAGTATTTAATGATCATCAATACATTTCAGAAGATATCACATGTTTATGCCTGATACCCATGATATTGGTTTGATACATGTAATTGCAAATAGGATTGAAATTTACCTAAAAAAACTACAATTTTAATCCAATGTTTTCACAGTCATCTGCGCTGAATAGTACCTGGCCTTTTAATTCATGATGTCTCAAGTGTTTTGACTATATTAACAGATGTTAAACACGAATGCTGTATATTTCCAATCTAGCTGATTGATGTTCCACAGTCTTAATTGCATTTATGTATAACATGAAAGAATTAAATGGTGTATTACATTTTTTGACATGCGTTGATGAAGGCTTTTTGTGACTCCCAGACTATATACCCATGGTATGGGGTTTCCCTTCCATTTGTATATACCCATGGTATGGGGTTTCCCTTCCATTTGTCTTTTAGTGTTTTTATGTCTGGGTCATATCTTTCACTCTGTGAGACATAGTACTATCAAACCTCAAACCTGGTCAGCTGATGCATCTTGGTAGTGTGTGTCATGATCACTGACCTCCCAGTGGTGGATTTAAGTGGGGGTGCAGCCGCCCCCCCCCCCCCCTCCTAAAATTTTCAAATTGTAGGTAAATCGTGGTCTCTTGTTTAGAAAAATGTACTAAACAATAAAAGGCAATAGTTCCTTCCACTCCGGGAGTAATAAATGACAAAATCTTTTAATTTCTTGAATTACTTTATTGGGAGAACTTAATTTTTTTCCAAAAATCCTTAAAATGTGCTTCATTTTATTATACCCCCCGCAACAAGTTGTGGGGGGGGTATACTGGAATCGGGTTGTCCGTCTGTCTGTCCGTCTGTAGACGCAATGGTTTCCGGGCTCTAAAGCATTATCCTTTCCATCTACCGTCACCATATCATATATATGGACTACCCATGGGATGAAGATGTTCCCTATCGATTTTGGGGTCAAAAGGTCAAAGGTCAAGCACACTGGACATCGAAGTAGCAATATGGTTTCCGGGCTCTAAAGTGTTATCCTTTCCACCTACCGTCACCATATCATACATATGGACTACCCATGGGATGAAGATGTTCCCTATCGATTTTGGGGTCAAAAGGTCAAAGGTCACGCGCACTGGACATCGAAGTAGCAATATGGTTTCCGGGCTCTAAAGCGTTATCCTTTCCACCTACAGTCACCATATCATACATATGGACTACCCATGGGATGAAGATGTTCCCTATTGATTTTGGGGTCCAAAGGTCAAAGGTCACGTGCACTGGACATCGAAGTAGCAATATGGTTTCCGGGCTCTAAAGCGTTATCCTTTCCACCTACAGTCACCATATCATACATATGGACTACCCATGGGATGAAGATGTTCCCTATTGATTTTGGGGTCCAAAGGTCAAGCACACTGGACATCGAAGTAGCAATATGGTTTCCGGGCTCTAAAGCGTTATTCTTTCCACCTACAGTCACCATATCATACATATGGACTACCCATGGGATGAAGATGTTCCCTATCGATTTTGGGGTCAAAAGGTCAAAGGTCACACGCACTGGACATCGAAGTAACAATATGGTTTGGTTTGTCATGCTATTTGTTTTTTACACTCAGAAAAGAGGTAGTTTATACCTATTACCAACACCCT
This sequence comes from Ostrea edulis, assembly GCF_947568905.1. Lineage (NCBI taxonomy): Eukaryota > Metazoa > Mollusca > Bivalvia > Ostreida > Ostreidae > Ostrea > Ostrea edulis. The sequence continues at coordinate 53,387,227 of NC_079168.1, read as the reverse complement.
TTGGGAGATTGGGGTAAGCGGGGGGTATTCTTAGTGAGCATTGCTCACAGTACCTCTTGTTAATTTTACCTTATTAAAAATGATAAAAAAAATAGTACAAATGACTAAATTGGAAACATATTTCAAGCCATATAAAATCCAGGAGCCCACTGGTGGCCTCAAGGCGGCCACCAGACCCCCTGCCTCATAAAGTTGCACACACACACCTCGTAACTGCAATTCCTGGATCTGCCCCTGCCTCCATCTTTAATTTTATGGGTATACATACTCAAATTGTGTCCGGATTATGTTTTGTATACTGTAAGGCCTTGGACCATTAAAAACTTGGTGGTTAGTTGATGCATCGAGAGGGGGGGGAGGTGGGGGGGGGGGGGGGGGAGTCATGATCTGAAAGTAGGTCTGTGACCTTATTTTAGAATTTTATGCCTATATGTAGTCAAAATGTGTCTTACACACTTCAAGGCCTAGTTTATCAAACCTGGTCTGCCAATGGATCTTGGAGTATGCAAACATCGATATGTTCTTACAGACAGGTGGATCATACCCTAGTGCTGCACTTTATTTAGCAAACATTTTCTGAACAAAATTTGTCATAGGTGGCAGCAATAACTTCTCATATAATTTACTTCTTGTCAAAAACTATAGGGCCAATTTCAACAAAACATCACACTTAAGAATCTGTGGATGAAGGGGATTGAATGTTGTTCAAGGGGAGATAATTTTTGAAATATGAAAAATTGGAAGTTACATTTTCAAAAATCTTTTTAAGAACCAATGAGCTAGTTTTAAACAAACAAAGCACAAAATGTCCTTGGCTGTAGGGGATTCAAGTTTGTTCAATTGAAGGGCCACACCATTGTCAAAGGGGAGATAACCAAAGAAAAATTGGATGTTATATTAGAAAAATATTCTCACACTACTGGGTCAATTTCAACAAACTTCACATGAAGAATTAGCTATGAGTGAAGGGGACAGAATTTTGTTCAAATGAAGGGGCACCGTCTTCAAAGGGGAGATAATTGAGAATCATGAAGAATTTTAAAATATACTCAAGAACCACTGGGCTAATTTCAACTAAACACAAAGGTAAGGTAAAGGGCTTTCAAGAAAGGGTGAATGTCATTTTTCAAGGGGAGATAATTATTATTAGAAAATAATGAAGATGAGGTGGGACTGCTAAAAAAATCTAACTTTTAAAAAAAAAAGAAGTATTTATATGCCAAGAGTCTATAAAAACAAGTAAATTTATAAAACTGCTGTAGTAGTCTGAGCACTTGAATTGAACAAACTCTACTTTTTCTGTACATGTATTATAGCAGGACTTAGTACTTCTCTCTGAAATAGTAAATGATAACCAAGTTTACTGAATTAGTTCTCAAAAAAGCAAAAGTGGTCATACTCTCATTTGACAATTACTGGATTAATGAACCTGATTGAAAAACAAAAAAGATACACCACACCAAACAATGGTCCCTAATTGTCTATTCTGAACTTCATTCAACAAAACAGAATCTATGAATTCAATGGTGCTTTAATTCTACAGATCTTGTAAATATATCGAAAATATTTTATATAAAGACATTTCCTATTAGCATACATTACAAATGTAGTTTCGGAAATTCCTTACCCTAATTATTAAAGAGTTAAACTGAATGTACAAAAGGATGCTGTCATTTCCATCTGATATACTGTACTCTTGCTGTTCCAGAGAAGATATTTAGGTGGTTTCCCTACATTTTTCTGTGAAATTATCAGCCCCCTTCCATTCTCTTCTGAAAGCATTTTGATTTTATCACTTGATAATAAATGAACATATTTATATAGATCTGCTAATTTTGATGCCATGTTATCAATTGGAATAAAAGTTTATGAGAAAAATCTTCTCAAGAACTACAAGGATTTAGAATGTCAAATTAATATTTAGGGATCTCATGTAGTGTATTTTTAGACTTGTTCATACCTTGAAACCAAGGGCCAGGGTAGGGTCATAATAAGGGCTCAATGTTCAACACTGGTTATATGTTTGAAAACTCTAGTACCACTACGGTATAGATTGTCAAATTTATATGCAAGTATCCATATGTAATGTTGTTATACGCCCGTCGAAGACAGGACGTATTATGGTATGGCTCTGTCCGTCTGTCTGTCCAGACCTTGTGGGCAGGATACAGACAGAACCATAAGCCCTAGGGCTTTGCAACTTGGTACATTTGATCACCATGATGAGAGGAAGATGCCTTTCGTTTTTCAAGGTGAGAAGTCAAAGGTCAAGGTCGTAGTATCACTTATTAGGAAAACCTTGTGGGCAGGATACAAACCGAACCGTAAGCTCCAGGATATTATAACTTGGTATATTTGATCACCATGATGAGAGGAAGATGCCTATTGTTTTTCAAGGTCAAGGTCGTAGTATCACTTTATACGTATTATGGTATGGCGTCGTCCGTCTGTCTGTCCGGACCTTGTGGGCAGGATACAGACTGAACCGTAAGCTCCAGGATATTATAACTTGGTGCATTTGATCACCATGATGAGAGGAAGATGCCTATTGTTTTTCAAGGTCAAAGGTCAAGGTCGTAGTATCACTTTTTAGGAAAACCTTGTGGGCAGGATACAAACCGAACCGTAAGCTCCAGGATATTATAACTTGGTATATTTGATCATCATGATGAGAGGAGGTGCCTATTGTTTTTCAAGGTCGTAGTATCACTTATTAGGAAAACCTTGTGGGCAGGATACAAACCGAACCGTTAGCATATTTATGAAGTAGCGCATTCTAAGGCTATCCCTCTTTATATCTTGATATCCATTTCTACAAGCATAATAATGAATTAGCTCACAGAGGATAGTGCTAACTTCACTAAAATATGAATCCCACTAAAATATGTTTTCCTTGAGCAAAATCTACGGGCGTATTATGCCACGTTGGCGTTGCTCTTGTTAGGAAAACCTTGTGGGCAGGATACAAACCGAACTGTAAGCTCCAGGATATTATAACATGGTATATTTGATCATCATGATGAGAGGAAGGTGTCTATTGTTTTTCAAGGTGAGAGGTTCAAGGTCGTAGTATCACTTATTAGGAAAACCTTGTGGGCAGGATACAAACCGAACCGTAAGCTCCAGGATATTATAACTTGGTATATTTGATTACCATGATGAGAGGAAGATGCCTATTGTTTTTCAAGGTCAAAGGTCAAGGTCGTAGTATCACTTTTTAGGAAAACCTTGTGGTCAGGATACAAACCGAACCGTAAGCTCCAGGATATTATAACTTGGTATATTTGATCATCATGATGAGAGGAAGGTGCCTATTGTTTTACAAGGTGAGAGGTCAAAGGTCAAGGTCGTAGTATTACTTATTAGGAAAACCTTGTGGGCAGGATACAAACCGAACCGTAAGCTCCAGGATATTATAACTTGGTATATTTGATTACCATGATGAGAGGAAGATGCCTATTGTTTTTCAAGGTCAAAGGTCAAGGTCGTAGTATCACTTTTTAGGAAAACCTTGTGGTCAGGATACAAACCGAACCGTAAGCTCCAGGATATTATAACTTGGTATATTTGATCATCATGATGAGAGGAAGGTGCCTATTGTTTTACAAGGTGAGAGGTCAAAGGTCAAGGTCGTAGTATCACTTATTAGGAAAACCTTGTGGGCAGGATACAAACCGAACCGTAAGCTCCAGGATATTATAACTTGGTATATTTGATTACCATGATGAGAGGAAGATGCCTATTGTTTTTCAAGGTCAAAGGTCAAGGTCGTAGTATCACTTTTTAGGAAAACCTTGTGGTCAGGATACAAACCGAACCGTAAGCTCCTGGATATTATAACTTGGTATATTTGATCATCATGATGAGAGGAAGATGCCTATTGTTTTTCAAGATGAGAGGTCAAAGGTCAAGGTCGTAGTATCACTTTTAAGGAAAAGCTTGTGGGCAGGATACAAACCGAACCTTAAGCTCCTGGATATTATAACTTGGTATATTTGATCACCATGATAATGAATTAGCTCAAAGAGGACAGTGCTAACTTCACTAAAATATGAATCCCACTAAAATATGTTTTCCTTGAGCAAAATCTACGGGCGTATTATGCCACGTTGTCGTTGCTCTTGTTTTTGATTTGTTAACACCAGGGAGAGTCCATAATAGGGGGTTCAAATTTAAACATTTGTGTTTTTTAAGAAAAATGTTTCAAACACTTTGTCTCGAGAACCAGTATGCAAGTACCTACATGTATATAGATTTAGCAATGATTTTTCAAAAGGGTCCTGTGACTTTTGAATTGGGGAAAAATTGTCAACATTTTTGTCAAATATGGAAAACCTAGTCATTATTGTAAATATGCTAAATATATCATATCAAACAAGAAATCTAACACAAATTGTTGTCATTCTTCTTTTATTTTACATATTTAACTTTCTTTTCTTGAAGATCGTAAAATTTTCAACTATTCTTTCTAAATCATCTAGAATTGATGCATCTTTGTCATGTCAAACATAAACTATTCACATTGAACTTATTTTTTAACAAATATGTTTTTCGTCAGTTTTTATTATTGGGAAAAGTGCAAGTTAAATTGGAAAAAAAATGGTAATTTTTGGAAAAGGAAAGGGCTGATATTCGGACCTAAAATGGGTCTTAAAAAATCACTGCTTAGGTTTGTTCATACTATGACTGCTTTGGCCAAGGAGGGGTGACAATAAATTTAAATTTCTTTAGATATACAATGGACATTTATGAATTGTTTAATTGATACTCAAGCCACCTCATGTAGCAGAGACAATTTTTGTTCACTGCATGCCTCTTGCTGCTAAAGTGAGCAATGGGGCTCTTGTTTTATTAAGGTATATTATAACATGTAGTTGGATGCATATGACCTGATTTTTAGCCGAGTTGCGTAGCAAATCTCGGCTTTTAAATTGGTAAAGGATGGGTGTCAAGGCAGCCGTGCGACATCCACAATTAGCTTGTCCGGTCTCTAACTTTCATACTTTTTGGTGCATCTTTGTGAGACTTTCAGAACATGATCACATCCAAAAGAGGAAGGTTCCTATTTATTTTGAGGTCAAAAGGTCAAGGTAACTTTGTCACTAAATGCCATAGATTTGAGCTTGTCCAGTCTCTAACTTTTATACTACTAGGGGCATCTTTGTGAAACTTACATATCATGATCTCATCCAAAAGAGGAAGGTTCCTATTTATTTTGAGGTCAAAAGGACAAAGGTCAAGGTTTCTTTGTCACTAAATGCCATAGATTTGAGCTTGTCCGATCTCTAACTTTCATACTACTTGGTGCGTCTTTATCAGACTTGCATATTTTGATCACTTCCAAAAGAGGGAGGTTCCTATTTATTTTGAGGTCAAAGGTCAAGGTCTCTTTTTCACTAAAATTAATACAATCATATATATTGTCCACAGAGGTTTGTTATAACCCATTATTTTACTTCAAAGTAAGTATTTTCCCTTCTCTTAAATGATCTGTGTAACTTACTATTCATTTTTACTAAAACAGTGTTCACTTTCACATTCACAAATTAGGGTCATTCCAATGAACACATTCCAAACTGCAACTCAGCCATACGCATCTTTGATGCGTTTTAGCGATTTTAACATCAGGGTTGATTTGTGTATATTCTTGTTAATTTTGTGAATGCCATCATATTGTCCCTTGTCACAGGCTTATGATATTTAGCATGAAGGTGTATCATCATGAGATAGTGGGTCTAGACCTGGCATTAATGGAATTGATGTTGGTCAAATTTAACATGTTTGTTTTGTTGGTATAGTAAATCTAGTCTTTTGAATTCATTGATCGATACAGAGCCTTTTATTTTTCAGGAGGGTTAAATGTATGGCACTGATGGGTGAAGAATGTTAGGTCTGTGTCGCAGAGTAGGAGGCAGCTTGGGGAAGAGGCGTTTTTTTCCTGAATGCTGTTCCAAAACCAGGCGTATACAGCAGCTTGGGTACTGTAACCAGCAAGAAAGTGTGCAAGATGTTATAGCATCTATCATCAAAGAGTCAAAAGTTCACAACTCAATTAACAATAATAGGACTAGTAAAATTCCAAACACTGCAGTTGGCATAAATGAGGAAAGAATTAAAACTGAAAGAAATGGTGACATTCCAAGTGCTTACTCACCAACAGATATTGCAAGTGATTTAGAAATCGAAACTGCTGAGCCAGTGAAGAGTGAAAGTAAACTAAAAAATTCCAGTCCGTCTCATTCGGCAAGAAAAATTTTAAAGGCTCTGGGCAATTTAACTGATGAGGAGGCCGAAACACTTGCTTTCATAAAAAGTGTGAAAATTTTCCAACCACTCACTTCTGAACTGGAGGAAAATGGGGAGAAGTTTAGGGAATTTGTGGAGGGATTGAAAGTAAGGAACCTGCCCTCTGTCACCAAGATTATCAGTGCCACGCAGACAGATTACCAGAAATATTTACTGGAGCAGTGGAAACTGAAGATGATAGAGAAGCTAGGACTCCAAGGCTTTGAGGAATACCAAAAAGGTTATCATCTAATTATTTGTAACCAATTCTGATAGAAAATAGATGCGGGATTAATAGGGCTTAAATGATACACTTCCTTCACGATACGATACATATTGCAATGCTTATGCAGCGATTCAATACTTTCAATACGATACAATGTACAGAAGAAACCAATGATAACAATGATGAAAAATTAATTACCAAATTTCACAATCATAATTTTAAAAGCAAAATGTTTCCACACTGCCAAACGGTAAGATGCATGTTGGCTCTGTACTCTGTAGTTTAAACTGATAAAGTTCATTATCGTTTTTGTCAGACTCGAGGCAAACAACAATCTGAACATTATTGGACTCTATTTTGTCCCACATGCCGGTATGTTGGATAATATTAAAGTACAGGTCAAACCTGATGCATTTTACTGAACCTGTTTGTAATAAAAGCATCAAATCGAAAATCAAGGTAATGAATCAAACATTGAATCGAGCGTTTATATTGAACAGTATCGATATTTCGGTGAATTGTTTCAGCCCTATGGATTAAGTGATAAAGTGTTCATGTTACTGTAACATGTACATGTGCACTGTTATACAGGTGTACACACACACACACACACAGAGGGAAAACCTTCTTAAGAAATTTATATCAAATATGTCAAAATAGTATGCCAACATCCTCAGGTAGCTCAGACTAAGGTTTGTTCAAGTCATAATGCTTGTGGCTGAGGTTTGGCCACAATAATTGTTCTCAGTTTTCATGAAAATTGTTAACAAATCTTCTCGGGATCCAGAAAAATGAAATTTATCAAATGATATGAAAGCATCCTCTTCTAGTGTAGATTCAAGTTTGTTCACACCATGACTACCAGTACTCCCAATGAACGAATAAGGATTTCATAGAATTAAAAACAAAACAAAGAATACAATTTATTAGATTATGTATTCATCCTTATGTAGTGTGGATTCAAGTTTCAGGGTGGGGCCACTAATGGGGAGAAAAATGTCTTCGTTGGAATATGTAGGAAAACATATATTAAAAATCTTAAGAATAATAAGGGCCCAGTTTATCAAATGAATATGCAATAAATTTGAGTTGGTTAAACCATGACCTCGGGTGATGCTGCAGGGATTTAAAGTTTTGCATTGAAATGAGGAGTGAAAATATTAATTGTGAGTGGCTATGGTACATGTGACTTGCATAATATATTTATTGGTTAATATGTACACAGAGATGAAGGCAGGTCAAAATGCGCATTTTGTTGATATTTTTCCCAGCCTTCTTTCTTCTGTACATATACTGTAAAATGAGAAAATTTGGGGCATAAATATTTTAGGGCAAACCCAAGTCTCAAGACATTGGAACAAATTAACTTTAGTGCACCTATGGAGTAAATAGAAAATTGCAAAGGTAATGCAGGTACATCTACGCGCATTGTCAGCATGGACAATCAACATGCTTCATTACGTTTTGACCTTGAGGCACTAAAGTTAATGGTACATTGGGGAGAAAGATTTGTAGGTGTAAATGATAAGTACACAAACAATAAACCTCAGTAGTTGATATTTAATAGCAATATTCAAATGTTAGTGTGTACACAAAATACCCTGACCTTCCAACATTACATAAGCAGATGCTTCCGGTATAGGAGTCAACAACAGAATGACCTCAACTTTTCGAAAAATACTTTTAAAATGGAAAATCGTTGACGCACTTGTAATTTGGGCACCAAAGGTCACTTGTGCCAAAGACGCTAAATAAAAATTAAACGCACCAGATTTCTCATTTTTACAGTAAACAATTAAAACCTATTGTGTAAGTACTACTTTTCCTGCAACAAATAGAACACACGCAAAATGCATTATTAAGTTATTTCCTGGAGAAGACTGTTTCTGCTAATCCTGGCCTTCTAAATAACCCTTGTTATTGCCCTGCCATGTGGCGGGTGCCCTATAGTAATCATTATGTTTGTCTTTCCATTCATCTGTCTTTCAGTCATCAGCACTTTCTATGCCATGCGTTAACTTTAAAAGTTTTTTGGGGAAGATTTTCATAAATTTTATACATTACGGGACTTACAATTTTTGAATATTAAAAAGATAATAGCACTTTCTATGGCACACAGTAAATAGAGATAATTTTAGAAGATTTTCATAGAATTTGAAAGTAATGCTCAAATTAGGAAGAGGGAGATGCCTTTTTGATTTCCAGATTTTATTAGTCTAATATGGTTGTGGAATTATGGGACTTGGAAAAAAAAATTTATAACTTGTGATGACATGAGAAAAACTTTTGTAAATTTTGTATGTGTATATGGATTTTCTGTATAATTCATGCTTCAGATGCTGCATGCAACTTATTATTTGGATTGACCATGCTAAAACAAATTATGCATGAAGTTTGAATTTAATACATTGAATGGTCAAAGTAAATTGAACTTGTTCCACACAAACTAGTTTTCATTTGAACTGACTGTTTTAACTCCAATTGTTTCTCAAATTGGTTTTTAATTGGATTTAAATTAGAACTGGTTTTTCATTTGTTTCATCACAAACCAGAACTAATTCATTTAACCATACAATCTGGCGCCTGATGCAGTTTAGTCTGTTTAAGGTAGTTCCACCCCTCTAAAATTATAGGTTCAGTCTTAAAATTTGATTGTTGATTCTTCAAATGGTATATCTTAGTGACAATTAAAAATAATGTCGGAGATAAGTATGTTGAGGTATTACAGCGAATTACAAAAGACCGGTTGAATTTTCAATTGCCTGCTGGATTGATCAATAGACTTTACAATTTGGTCAGCCAAGAATCACATTTTGTCTGAATTTAGGTCACAAAGTTACTCAAGCGTAAATTGCTTTTACAGGTAAATCTGAGTTGATTTCAGTGTCTTTTGCAGCTATTTCCCTAGGATTTTTTTTTTCAAAGTGAACATCAATTAAATCAAATTGAATATATTTCTCTCTCAGGTATTCATTTGATTACTTTAACATGTTTAATTAAAGGTGCACTCTCTCTCTCTCTCTCTCTCTCTCTCTCTCTCTCTCTCTCTCTCTCTCTCTCTCAGTTGAAACATTATTTGAAGTGTTTTTAAATCAATAAATTTGGAATAAAATCAAATTTGATTATATTTTTCTTTCAAAAATACTTTTGATTACTTTAAGTAAAGAAAATGGTACACACACACACACACACACACACTCTCTCTCTCTCTCTCTCAAATACAATTTTTTTTATTGATTAAATTGAATTTTACTAAACTCTTATCAATTTCACTTTTAAAAAAATTCATTAGACATCTCACAAAGTGTCCACATGAACATGTACCATTCATCTGTTTGTCAATCTATATTTGAGGTCATTCCATTCATATCACACAAAGAAAACTTCCAGAAAACTCTTCTATTGTTACTGTTTCTGACCAATAGAATTCTTGTTATTGTAGCTAACCATTTAAGTTCAGTCTTTCTATTCTATTTATAGTTTTTAGGGTTGGTTAGTGCACATCTACCTTTGGGAATTTTACAACACCTATTCAGCTTATAACCATGAAAAAAATAAGATGGAGAGATATTTTAACAAAGAAATTATTAATTTATACAATTAGAGAAATTCTTTTTCCTGAAATAATCAGTAAAACTGAAGTGTTAAATTATCTTATTTATAGGGTTGTCACTCACACTGAGAAAAAAAGTTGTCAATTCTTTGTCATACCTGAGTAACTTTGTGACCTAAATTCAGACCAAATGTGATACTTTGCTGACCAAATTGTAATGTCTATTGATCAATCCAGCAGGCAATTGAAAACTCAACCAGTCTTTTGTAATTCGCTGTAATAATTTTTTTTATCAATTATCAACGTCAGAAAATTGCAATTTTCCTTAAAAATTTAGGCATTATCAAAATTTCACAAAAACTGGTTAAAACAATATAATAGTATTCATAACAATTTCATGGACTGTTTCTTTAAAAAATATACAAAATGGTTGTCAAAAATAAAGGAAATTTATTGCATAATGGACTTGATAAATAATTTAATGAAAACAGAGTTATTGCCCTTGGTACCAATATTTTGAAATATATAGTCGACTATTCATATATAACTTAAACTTTTGAAATATTTTATGGCTAACAAGATTTTTTACAATAAGTATTGAAAAAGACTCCAATGAAATTTATGTTCCTGTCATGCATAAATCTTATTCAATCATTGACTTTTCGAAATCTTATGACGTCTGACACAGGAGGGTAGAACTACGTTAACATTCAGTACACTTAGATATAGCATGGTAAAGTGGTTTGCTATAAGTGTTGTGTGTGCAGTTTGCACTATTATGAAATTATCAGAAGTCTAGTGTTATATATGCTTTAATTATCAAATTTACTATACCAATGGAAAATATTTAAATTATTTGCAACATTACAGCTGCTATCTTGCCATCTGTGTATGCAATTGTCTAGAAAATTACGAACACTTAAAGTAGTTATATTCACTGACAATTCACAATTGTTAATTAGTGAAAGATAAAGAAAAATTAAAAGTTCTACTCATTCCCGTCTACTTTGAATACAAGTTTTTTGTAAATCATTTTAATAATAAATTTGTTGCATTGAAGTAATCTAGGGTTGATTTGGGTTTGCTAAACCAGATCAGCTGTTTTGTTGCACAGCTTTTCAGGGTTGTCAGGCTAGCCTGCTCTCAAAAAAAGAAAAGAAATGGTGACACGTCAAAAGAAATTAACAAATTAAGATTTGTGCCTTCTTGAAAGTTGTGAAATAATACGTACAACAGAACAAACATATGTATTAAATAATTCTGCTTTGAAATTAAACATGTTCATTGTCGGGACCACTCGGATCACCTCGGTCGATTCCATCTAACCTGGGATAGTATGTATACCAGTGACGTGTTTAAATTCACTGATCAACTGAAATTGTGACAGCTCCCACGAAATACAGTTCATTTTAACATAAAAGAGTTTCAATCAATGTTTGTAACTATTTCTCTTTGAGAATTTTGGGGTTTTTTTTCCACGAAATAGAAGGCAGTTTTCTAAGGAAAACTCGATAAATTCATTTTAAAAAAACATTTTGATCACTACTTTCTGAAAGCAGAAGTTTTTCTGGGAGAGTAAATAGATGACCACATTGCAAATGTTAGGCATAGCTACATGTCAATTTACATCATACATCCGAGGTTAGGTGTACAGGGTACCGGAATATGTCGAATGTGTCAGGTCTTGCAAGTTTTTGTCAGGACTGACAAATTTTGCTAACAGTCAGTCCTGCGATGCTTATCTAGATGATGTTATGGCAAGTTCCTTATGCTGGAACATCTCTGCATTGATTGAAAATTTTTATTCTTTTTTTTCAATTTTAAGAAACTTTTGCAAAGGGTCATAAACTTCATAGTGCCATACAGCAGAGGTTGTCAGAAGAAAAAGCAGACATCCCTCCCAATATAGAGGGATACTGGAGAAGTCTGCAACCTGTCATCCCAGCCATTGAACATGTGTTTTCACTGGAGGACCATGTTCAACACCCACACCTACATTACAGAGGAATTTTTGATTGCCTGGCTATCTACAGGTATGTAAGAAAGATAACTCTTTTGGTCTTATTTTATTACCTTTGCATTCCTAGTGGAGGAATTCAAATGTTTTAAAACCTAAGAAGGATATGTTCGTCTTGCAGTTGAGGGTATATACCTTTTAGGAAATGTCTAACTTTGTTGTGTTTTTTCCTACACATTTGAATGACAGACAATATGAAGGAATTACAATGTATTTCATGTAAATTTAGTCATGATTATAGTCTGAAAGTATGTGAGAAACAGTCAAGGTATTAACACTTTATCAATGTATAGGGTTGGTTCTTATTTTACGATAGATTGTGTATTCGGTACAGTTAACCCATCCTCCAGATGTTTGATGTTTAAAACCAGTTCCCTAAATATATCTTGTCATGAATTCTTTCCCTACAACAGAAACTTGTTATTCTATAACTGGCTACAGACCAAACAATGCAACACCAAGTGCAGAACAAAGTTTCTAGAATGTTAGCATGTACATAATTCATGTGAATGAAAATCTCCACGCAGTTCAGAAAGTGTAAATTTTCCTGTTGGAATGAAGGGCGTTTAGACGTATTTAAACTAAGAATTTTTGGTGTTATCAGACTCCTTGTCTTCTTCCTTTCTAAAGCAGTCAACATTTTCCCATTGTCTTTGTCACATTTGAAATGAATTTTTTGTAATTGCTCAGCTTGTAGGTATGACTTTTAAGATACTTGAAGGAATTTGGTAGGGCATTGTCATTTTGCTAATTGCATAACAGTTTTTTATGTCCTAGGATAAATTGTAAGAGAGGAGAGAACAAATAAACAGCCTTACATAAAGTGGTTTAAGATTTGGAAGGTGTTTTGGTTTATTACACTCCCACAAATGAAGTTTGGGTGGTATATAGCTTGTGAAGAAGTTTTTAAAGCTATAATAAAATTACTTGCTGAAGCTGTATTGATTTAACTTTACACCAATGGTGAGTATATGGGATAAGACTCACCTCTAGTGATTTTGGGGTCCAAGGATCAGGTCAACAAGACACTTATAAAAGAAACCAGTTTTAGGGCTTTAACAGATTTTTCTTATTATCTTGAGTAATGAAACTTCAGGCACAGACTTCAGAAATGGAAGTGACCCATGTTGATGTTGAGAGTTGAAGGTTAAATAAGTGTGTATGGATGGATGGAGACTTGTTATAGTTGTCTATGGTCAGTTCTTCTTCCTCTGCTTCCCTTTTTCTTCTTTCTCGTACCAGAAAATATCTGCGACTTCTCTCCATTACTGATCGATGAAAGTATTTGATACTCAAGGATTTGATAGATCAATACATGTAGTTTTTATGCCCCGCCATGAATATGGCTGGGGCATATAGTGTTTGTCATGTCTGTCTTCCGTCCTTTTGTCTGTTCTTCTGTCACACTTTGTGTTAGCTCTGTTTTCAACTGTGGTGTTATTGTATGACCTTGACCTTCCCTGTGACCTTGACCTCAAGTACATGTAGTTCTGTATTCATAAGCACATTGTTTATTTGCTTTTGTTGTAATTTTTGTGCCACAGTCAATAAAACTGATACATGTATTATAAAAATAAGTTTTGTTGAGCCAGTGCTTCATTTGTCAGACTTCATAATCTTGATTCCTAGGTATGAAAAAAACGAAACAAATAAAAACTGAGTACATAGTATTGATAAGGAGAAAAGCTTTCACCAAAATGTGAAATTCATGGCCTGTGAGTCAGGCTTTCTTATGTTAGGATGGGACTTTATGGCTCTTTAGTAAAATGTGTTATGTCCGTAAAAATCTTATTCCCAATTCCAGGTTATTAAAGAGGTCCGCACCCGAGTTTTGTAGTTTTGTCAATTGTGAAGTATACGTTGATTTCTATATTGAGGGAGAATTATGAAATCAAAAAGAAAAACTGGGGTACTGGGCTACAGTGAGTTAAACTTGACATTTTTGCACCAAAAATCTACACATGATTTATTCACATAAACTCATTTGTCAACACAACATAAACAACACAAATTAATTGTTATATCATATAGAAATGCACTCATGTCTTCTAACAATATAGGTGTAAATAAGTTTAATGATAGTAGATTGGAAATAAAGAGTGCATGACCTTTTTGCACTTGATATATGGGGGGGGGGGGGGGGGGGGGGGGGAATCATATGGAATTTGAGTTCAAAAGAACATATTAAGAGTATTGTTAATTTTTTGAATTGCACATAAATCACAAAGTCTTGCCTTCAGATTTAAGATAGAACTAAAGAGAGTAGGGGATATGGATCCAATTTTTTAATTGATGGCTAAAATGCTGAATTTTCATACAAAATTTCAGGTAAATTGGTACAGATGTTTTCAAGACTTTGCATTCTGTTTACAAAAACGTGTCAACCAAATTAATGAATTCACAACATATGAATTAGTTTAAAGTCACTACTACTAGTATCATGAATTACAAAATAATTCATGCCTAGGAGTATCATTTGACGATGTTTGATAAAACGAAACCTTTAAAGTTGTGCAAATTTAGATCTTTTTGATTAAAGAATCCTCCACAACAAAATGTAGTCCTTTTCAGGCCCTTTCAAAATTGGAATTGATATAAAAAATTCAACTGGATAGATTTAACCAGTAAATATATAATATATGTGGAACAATAGAATAAGTATTGAACTAGGGCTGGATATTGCCTGGAATTTTTGGATTGCCATATATTGTGATTTTTTAACTGTATTGTGATAAGTATTGCAAAGTTTTCAATAAGAATTAAAATGATCTTTTCTAACAGAAAATGTATGGCATGAATGTATAGAATTTTAGCTGCATGCAAATCCACTTCATCAAATATCATGCAATTTGATTATTTTAAAATTGATGATTTGAGCATACCTCCTAATTTTTTTAATTTTTTTTTTTTTTTGCATTAATATGACATAACAAGTAGATCAGAAAAAACATATTTGTCTCTATGGAGGATATGCCTGTATCACAAGGGCTTTATCCTGGTATTTCTTTTATTTACATCTGATAAAGTGTGGCTGGATTGCAGTTACCAAGTGCCACTTCTATGTTTTGATTGATTTCATTATCACTATTGGGGCAATCCTTAGAATATTGTTTTGAATTCTTAAGAATTGTATGAAGTTTGTACTGTACATCTCCATCACTTGTTTTTCTCACATGGTGTATGGTTACACCTTTGATAAATCCCTTAAAACTGAAGGATTATGGGCATTTTTGTGTGTTTCATACCAATTGTTAATCTGTTCTTTGCATACTGAATTTGACTACGGATTACTCCGTTTATCTGATCAAGATATAGGTCTCACAGCGGGTATGACTGGTCAACAGGGGATGCTTACTCCTCATAGGTACGTGATCCCACCTCTGGTTTGACCTTTTCTTAATTTTGTATTCTTTATGGGATTTATGAGATTGATCACTGTTCGTTGTCTTCACTTTTCATAAAAAAATCTTATTTATTTGTGATAGTGATCATGTAAACAAATAGCAAACCAATTTTAAATTCCACAGCAGTAGCCCCTACATACAAGATTCAGATAGTGCATTGCCCTGAATCGCCATTTGTTAATCTTCTCTCCTTCCATCCTACAGTGCATTGTGACCAAGCAGTGTGTCATGACCCAGAATCAAGGTTAATTGGTTATGGTCTGACTGCTAAACAAGATTTAAGAAATGAATTTTATTTTTGAAAATATATAAGGATATAAACTGAGGCTTCATGCCAGCATACTTATGGAGTGTAATGCACAATTAATACATAGACAATGTCTGATTAGAATGATAGTAATTAATACATAGACAATGTCTGATTAGAGTGATAGTAATTAATACATAGACAATGTCTGATTAGAATGATAGTAATTAATACATAGACAATGTCTGATTAGAATGATAGTAATTAATACATACATAGACAATGTCTGATTAGAATGATAGTAATTAATACATAGACAATGTCTGATTAGAATGATAGTAATTAATACATATACAATGTCTGATTAGAATGATAGTAATTAATACATAGACAATGTCTGATTAGAATGATAGTAATACATACATAGACAATGTCTGATTAGAATGATAGTAATACATACATACATAGACAATGTCTGATTAGAATGATAGTAATTAATACATAGACAATGTCTGATTAGAATGATAGTAATTAATACAT
The DNA here is from genome assembly GCF_947568905.1 of Ostrea edulis. Classification (NCBI taxonomy): domain Eukaryota; kingdom Metazoa; phylum Mollusca; class Bivalvia; order Ostreida; family Ostreidae; genus Ostrea; species Ostrea edulis. The sequence continues at coordinate 53,370,955 of NC_079168.1, read as the reverse complement.
ATACAATGTCTGATTAGAATGATAGTAATTAATACATAGACAATGTCTGATTAGAATGATAGTAATACATACATAGACAATGTCTGATTAGAATGATAGTAATACATACATACATAGACAATGTCTGATTAGAATGATAGTAATTAATACATAGACAATGTCTGATTAGAGTGATAGTAATTAATACATAGACAATGTCTGATTAGAGTGATAGTAATTAATACATAGACAATGTCTGATTAGAATGATAGTAATTAATACATAGACAATGTCTGATTAGAATGATAGTAATTAATACATACATAGACAATGTCTGATTAGAATGATAGTAATTAATACATAGACAATGTCTGATTAGAATGATAGTAATTAATACATATACAATGTCTGATTAGAATGATAGTAATTAATACATAGACAATGTCTGATTAGAATGATAGTAATACATACATAGACAATGTCTGATTAGAATGATAGTAATACATACATACATAGACAATGTCTGATTAGAATGATAGTAATTAATACATAGACAATGTCTGATTAGAATGATAGTAATTAATACATAGACAATGTCTGATTAGAGTGATAGTAATTAATACATACATAGACAATGTCTGATTAGAGTGATAGTAATTAATACATAGACAATGTCTGATTAGAGTGATAGTAATTAATACATAGACAATGTCTGATTAGAATGATAGTAATTAATACATAGACAATGTCTGATTAGAGTGATAGTAATTAATACATAGACAATGTCTGATTAGAATGATAGTAATACATACAAAGACAATGGATTTTTAAAGTTTCTTTGCCAAAGTTTACATATGACAAATTTTATCAAAAAATCGAGGTTACCTGGAAAATTTTCAATTTGGTTAAGTTAGACTTAAGGTATTCAATATATGATGAAAGGAGATTGAACAATTTTGAATGATTTAAATCAAGATAAATGTTGTTGAATAATGGTGAAAGTAAAGTAGATTAATTCACATGACTGGTAAATGATTAGAAACTGATCATTTTGCACTTGAGCCATTTGAAAAAGAGTTATTTGCCCTTGGTAAAAATAACAAAATCTAGTTTTCTAAAACAATGTGTGGTAATTAAATGATTAATTTTAATTCATATTTTCATGGAGAGAAAGTTTATCTAACTTTTTACCAAGAGAATTATTTCTTTTAAAGTATTTTGCTAAAACATGCTGAGGATACTCGTCCCATAGACTTCAATGTAAATTCAAGGTGAAATAAATCATTCAAGCAGTAATCAAAATTTTGTAAATTCTATGGTGGATTATTTTTGTTTAATTAACTCTTGAAATTAATACCATGGTTACTTGAATGTTAGGGGGTCTACAAAATCAAATACAATGTATTTTTGCTCTTTAAATGATGCTTTTGATAAAAATGTCAATTTAGCATGATTTCAAATTTAAAAAAAGATTGAGGTGATAGAAGTTCCAACCAAAAAAATGATTGAGACATATAATATTTACGTCCATTTGTTCAGATGATATTCCAATAAACCAAAGGAAAAAAATTGTTAAGAATCGTTTTATAACATTTTATTTCATTAATTGATTTTTAAAACCATCAATAATATTTTATTGAGATGAAAATGTTATGAACTATAATTTGTAATGTGACATAAATTTCAAAATGTTTTGAACAATGACCTGATATCATGATACATTTTTTCAGTTCAAGCGGGCATCAACAGAATTTGACAACCTGAGACGTAATCACTATTTTATCAATCTAAAAAAAAAAAAATGATTGAAAATGTTATAATTCTTATGCATAAGCAAATGGATCCAATTAGCTACTGGTGTGTGTCTTAAGATTTGTAATTATAATGTCAATTTACCATTAATATTCAATTTCTATATTTGGTTTGAAGAAAGGAATCTAATCTGCAGGGTCCATACCATAGATGCTCTAAATTCAACATTTTTGTGATAAGCAATCACCCAATTACATTTTCTGTCATTTCTTGATACAATCAATCCCCCAGGATTATGTGTCAGTATAAATGAACAGATTGAATCCGGATAAGATGTACTGAATTTGAAAGCCTTCTAGGATTTTTCTCTCATTTTTGACTGGAGGGTTGATTGTAACTTAGCATATTAGGAAATAACATGATCTCCAGACAGAGAGGGAATGGAATTAAATTGAAAATGATGTAACTGTAAAGTGCTAGTAATTTTAATTCCTATACACTTGACAAGACTTGTCACTGGTGTTGGCAGTACGGGGTTAGTGGGGCTGCTTTGCTGAAATTCCTCACATTGTTTGTTTTATGAACTGTCTTGGGGTATCTATAAGCTATGAAGTTTGAAAATACCAATGGGGAAGATAGATTATAGTGACTGGCGCTAATGTAATCAAAATTGTATGTTTAGAATGTTTTATCAGATCTCAAATATCATAGTGTCAATTTTTCCATGCCATGGTTTACAAATTTCAGGAAGAAATTGTGTATATCATACATCACAGTATGTAAATGCTAAAACTTTTTTAAATCTTGATTACCACCAGTTCAATATGTAATAAATATATATTTAGTCTACCTGGACTGTAGGGTGTTGTATTTGCCAGATTTTACTGATATATTTATACCCCTGCAAATGATGGGGGGGGGGGGGGGGGGGGGGTAGTATACTGGAATCACCTTGTCCGTCCGTCTGTATACATAATTTGTCCAGAGTATATCTTTAACACTGATGAACAAATTTGATTAAAACTTTGTGAGTATCTTACATAAATAATGAAGTTGTGCACCTGCTATTTTGTTTGAGATTTTTTAACATTAAAAGAAGTTATGGATTTTTTTTTTTCATTTTGAGGGTGTGTGTTGTGTTTGTGTTATGTAAATTGTCATTGTCCAGACCTATTTATTCCTCAATGAGCACAAATTTATTTTTTGCCATCCAATTTGGGAGGGTGGTGTTGAGTAGTAGTACCATTAGGACATTTCTAAGTTATAATAGCAATTAATATACAATAACTTGGATTTATTTCACTCATTTAAATTTTCCACAGAGAAGATTAAGATAAACAATAGAATGGGTGTTTCGGTTTTATTTTAGCATAATACTATTCCATGTAACAATACTTGGCACACTGAGTGATTTTTAGAATTGAATGTTCGTAATTTTCATGGCTCAGGGTCATATAGTGTTACCCTTTTCCATCCTTTGTCATTCTGTCATTCCACCGCAATTCAGTTTTCATTCATTATCTCTCCTACAGATGCACATATTGAACTGATATTTGGTATATAAGTACCTTATAAGATTCCAGGTCAAGTTTTTATTTGGATCTGGTTGAATAAATTTTACTGAGTTGTATAGATATATTGTGAGCATATGCATGTCAAGTTCTTATATTGGTCAGGTCCCAAACAATTTGGCAGATTTATGCCTTTTGGACTTGAAATTTTTTTTATCATTTCAGTTTCTGGTCATTATATATACCAGTCATGAAATGCAGGATATAGATATGTCCTGAAAATATGCGGGTCCTTTGCTCAATTCCAAGCAGATACTAGCCTGCATCTTTTAATAGACAATTACATTTATTGCTTCTCAATCCCATCTTAATTGGTTATTATCAAACCTGACTCAGTATTTGGTGCCAACTGTATTTTGTATCAATATATTGGTATATTGCTATACCCCTCTTGGACTAAAGGTGTTTTAAGCTCATGTTTTTACTTGATATTTGTTGTATGCATTTTTGAAAATGAGAAAGTAAACTTGGTCTTAGTGTTTATTAGGAATTAGTGTATACACCGCAACTCGTGTTTTGAGCAGTTGACCAATATGATTGCTATTGAGTCCTCGTTTATTTAGAGGCTATTTCCGTTAATGAATTGTTGAAAACTTGGTATTCTAGTAAGCACTGTAAGTCTTTTAACTGATGTATTTTCTGACATGCATGAACCATGTAGACTGTTTTGTGTCTATTTTAAAGAGTGAATGACTCGTGTAAGATCAAAATCTTGGGCATTATACATCCTCTAGCAGTCCCAAATTGTGGTTTTTTTTATATGAAGCAATCCAAAAGGACTAAAGTCAGCATGATCGGTTTTGAAGAAGACAAATACTTTCACGGTTTTATCAAGCTTTTAGATATTACATGTACGACACATTTTATATCTAAGGGGAATTTTTGGGAATGCAGGGACGTGAGCTCCCTGATGGTGGGAGCAATCCTTCTCACATATCAAATTGAATGTATAAATAGGTGATCACTGATTACCTATATTAATATTGGATTCTGATATTAGATAATGATAGTAAAATATGTAAAAATAATACATATACAATATTTTATAGGAAAGTTCTCTAATTTAGAAATTTTCTACAAATAAAGGGGAAATGTTTTCCTGTAAAAGGTAGTTCCTAGTATTCATTCTTTGTCAAAAGGGGAAAGATACTCATAATGGTAGTATATAGAACCTTGATAAATCCCTGACTTTAGAAATTGTTTAGAGCAATGTCAATTCTTCATAATTGGTGAAAATATTCCTCTTGTGGTCTTATTTCACAAGAGTACCTTTTGATTGGCCGACGAAAATGTTTAGTCATTATAAGATAAGATAAGTTTATTCCAATTTTGGGCCCAGAGGGCATAACAGTAAGACATTTTATAAAGAAGGAAATTCAAAAAAGAAAGAAAGTTTACAACATTAACTACGGGTTACATAGACTGCAAACTGCATGTGGATGCAGCATGTTGGGGAAACAAGTACATGCATATATGAATTGCTAATCATGTATATATACCAGTAGATGGACAGTATCAGTATTATACCAATATATGAATAATAAACTATAATGATTTTTGTAGTTTTAAAGCATCACTTCTTTTTCTGAAAGTTTGCACTAAATATTCACTCAATTTGACAATTACTGGTTTGTCTTCATTAGTCATCAACCAAGTAAATTTGTCCTTATTTGTTAGATAGATAAAAATTTTGTTGAGCTTGTATATATGATATATATATGTAACATGTTCCCAGAGTTCTCAGTAAGTTCAGAAGTAGGAGGTGAAATTGAAACAAGTACAATATGTAGGTGACTTTTGCAAGGTCTAGGGTAGCATGCCCCCTCCTGTCTCCTGGAACTAACTTTTAGACACTAAAATTTAACATAGAATAAATAGGGGGGGGGTTAACATGTGATAAAAAGAATCTCCCATAGTTATAGTTTGTGGTTTGATACGATTTATATCCAACTCCTTGTGTGTTTTCTATCTCCACACTAAGGCTTGGGAATAGAAAACACACAACTCATTGAATATAAATCATATCAAACCACATTACCATGGGAGATCCTATATATACTTGTATATAAAAAAAAAAACAACTTAATTTTAACAATATTTCAGTAGTTATTGATCATTGTGTTAGTCATTTGTCTATATTGGTTAGATGCAGTTTGGGGAGCATCCATCAGTTTTACTATTTTAGTGATTTTTAGCTTTGAAGAATTGTGAGAATTTCTGTTTTGCAGGTTGGGGTTAGTAATAAAAAGAATCTCCCATAGTTATAGTTTGTGGTTTGATACGATTTATATCCAACTCCTTGTGTGTTTTCTATCTCCACACTAAGGCTTGGGAATAGAAAACACACAACTCATTGAATATAAATCATATCAAACCACATTACCATGGGAGATCCTATATATACATGTATATAAAAAAAAACAAACTTAATTTTAACAATATTTCAGTAGTTATTGATCATTGTGTTAGTCATTTGTCTATATTGGTTAGATGCAGTTTGGGGAGCATCCATCAGTTTTACTATTTTAGTGATTTTTAGCTTTGAAGAATTGTGAGAATTTCTGTTTTGCAGGTTGGGGTTAGTAATTTTCAATTACTACCAGCCATCAATCCATTCACGTGTGATAAGATCGACACAACTCTGTATCTTAAAAGCATTTTAGGGATGGTTAGAAATGAAAACAATGAAAAATTATTTTTTTACATTATTGAAAGTAGTTTTGTTACTGTCTTTAGACATTTAAAATTTTCATTATATGGAAGTGTACATCTTTAAGTTTCATTTTTATTACAATTTCTGTTTACACATGTAATTTTTTCACAGTTTTAAATGGGTTTTTTTAAATTTAGAAATTGTTGGAAGTGACATGCCCTGATAATCGGTGCATGTCATGGTGTGAACTCAGGTTGCCATCTGCAGGAGATTTCTGATGTTGTAAATCCTGACAGTTAATTAACCAATACTAGAGCAGCAAAATTCACTGGAGGAAAATTATCTTAAGTAGATGCAGATGATAACAACTTTTTCACATGAATAAGTGGCAATCACTAGTATATGTAAGACACTAAATCTGTTTACATTATCTCAGTGTCAAGATTCAGGATGGACAGTGATTGGTATTTCACTACCACAGCCCTGACTAATGAGATGTGAAGAAATAGATGGAGCTGACAAATTGCTCCTATATCTGTTTTACTGTGCCATCTATCACACAGTGGCTCCCCTTTTATCTAGAAAGTATTTTATTCCTTCAAATCAAGAGAGGACAAATAAATTTCATTGTTTGGTCAGTGCATTCCACAAATCACCTGTTTCAATATAAATTTCTGTTTATCATGGTCAGAATATTTCTTTTATACACCCCCCCCCCCCCCCCCCCCCCCCCCCCCCCCCCCACCCCCCCCCCCCCGCAACAAGTTGTGGGGGGGTATACTGGAATCGGGTTGTCCGTCTGTCTGTCCGTCCGTCTGTCAGTAGACGCAATGGTTTCCAGCTCTAAAGCATTATCCTTTCCACCTACCGTCACCATATCATATATATGGACTACCCATGGGATGAAGATGTTCCCTATTGATTTTGGGGTCCAAAGGTCAAGCGCACTGGACATCGAAGTAGCAATATGGTTTCCGGGCTCTAAAGCATTATCCTTTCCACCTACAGTCACCAATATCATACATATGGACTACCCATGGAATGAAGATGTTCCCTATCGATTTTGGGGTCAAAAGGTCAAAGGTCACGCACACTGGACATTGAAGTAGCAATATGGTTTCCGGGCTCTAAAGCGTTATACTCTCCACCTACAGTCACCATATTATACATATGGACTACCCATGGAATGAAGATGTTCCCTATCGATTTTGGGTCAAAAGGTCAAAAGGTCACACGCACTGGACATCGAAGTAGCAATATGGTTCGGTTTGTCATGCATTTGTTTTTTACACTCAGAAAAGAGGTAGTTTATACCTATTACCAACACCCTTTGGGAGTTTGGGTAAGCGGGGGGTATTCTTAGTGAGCATTGCTCACGGTACCTCTTGTTGTCCTGTTTTCAGGTTGTATTTCACCAATATATGCCGTATTTCTGTTAATTTTTATGCACCAGCCATGAAATAGAGGGGGAATATTAGCATGACCCCTTTCATCCTCCTGTCATTCATCATAATTCAGTTTCTGTTCATTATCTCTGCTATGGATGCACATATTGAACTGAAATTTGGTATGCAGATACATCATGAGATATGCAGGTCAAGATAAAATTTGGTTCCAGATCAGGTAATTTTTACAGTGTTATGCCCTTTGACTTGGAGAAGGAAACTAATTAAACATTTCACAGTTCTCGCTTGATTTGTCATGGACATTTTGTATTGAATTTGGAATATAAATACATATTAGAATATACAGGTCGAGTTTGTATTTGGTTCTGGTCAAATAATTTTTGGAAGAGTTGAGTCACTTGGACTTTGAAAAATTTCAAATAATTCAGTTTCTGTCATAATCTCATTTATACATAGACCTTTGGGATTTGATATATGGTGACAATATGCACACCAACTACTTTTATGGGTTTGTTGTATAACTTTTGGCAGAATTATGGCCCTTTTATAAGGGCATTCGTATCACTGCAACACATCTGTTTTGTTAATGAAAAAATTTAACCAAAAATAAAGAGAGAAATTTAGGCTGTCATGATTCCCTGAAAATGAAAATCTAGCATAAAAGAAAAGTTTTAGCATTCTGGTTGTCAGTAGCTCTGGGTAGAGCATTCGCTTTGTAACTGGGAAATCTTGGGTTCAAGAAAACTGCTCGTGCCATGGCCATGTCAACCTAAGACCGTTGAAATAGGTAGTGATTGCTCCTTCGCAAAACGCTTGGCATTTAGAAGAGAGAATCAGGGGTCTTCGAATATGACCTTAAAATGGAGGTTCCTAGTCGCAGAAGGCATTGGCACAATAAAGAACCCTCACTGCTAATGGCCCTGCATGAGCACTAAGCATAGGTCTTAAATTTGTGGTACTTGGCCTACAGCTGGTGACGTCTCAATATGAGTGGTGAAAACAATCTATTAACAAATCAAACTACTTTTTATGCCCCCCTTCAAAGTAGAGGGGCATATTGGTTTGCACCTGTCAGTCGGTTGGTAGACCACATGTTGTCCACTGAATATCTTGAGAACCATTCACTTGATCGTAATGATATTTCATATGTGGGTTGGTTATGAAAAGAAGAGGACCCCTATTGTTTTCAGGTCAAAAGGTTAAAGGTCAAGGGTCAATCTACTCTGGACATAGGAATATACTGTCCACTCAATATCTTGAGAACCCTTTGCTTGACAGACATCAAACTTGGTACACTGGAACATCTTTAGAAGAAGATGACCCCTATTGATTTTGAGATCACATGGTCAAGGGTCAAACTGGACATTGGAATATACTGTCCACTCAATATCTTGAGAACCCTTTGCTTGACAGACATCAAACTTGGTACACTGGTACATAATCAGGAGAAGATGACACCTATTGATTTTGAGGTCACGTAGTCAAAGGTCAAGGGTCAAACTGGACATAGAAATAGACTGTACACTCAATATCTTGAGAACCCTTTACTTGAAAGACATCAAACTTGGTAGACTGGTACATCTTCAGGAGAAGATGACATCTATTGATTTTCAGATCACATGGTCAAAGGTCAAGGATCAAACTGGACATAAGAATATACTGTCTGCTCAATATCTTGAGAACCCTTTGCTTGACAGACATTAAACTTGGTACACTGGTACATCATCAGAAGATGACACCTATTAATTTTGAGGTTGTGTGGTCAAAGGTCAAGGGTCAAACTGGACATAGGAATATACTGTCCACTCATTATCTTGAGAACCCTTTGCTTGACAGACATCAAACTTGGTAGACTGGTACATCATCAAGAGAAGATGACTCCTATTGATATTGAGGTCACATGGTCAAAGGTCAAGGGTCAAATTGGACATAAGAATATACTGTACATTCAATATCTTGAGAACCCTTTGCTTGACAGACATCAAACTTGGTACACTGGTACATCTTCAGGAGTTGATGACCCCTATTGATTTTTAGGTCACATGGTCAATCCACTCTTGACATAGGAAGATATTGTCTGCTCAATATTTTGAATTGATGATACTACTCTCAATTAAATGATGTGTGTGTATAACCCTTTCAATTTGCACCATGGGGGGGCATATGTGTTTTACAAACATCTCTTGTTTTTTTTTTTTAGAGATATATATGATATCCTACTGTACAGTTTATAAACCTTCAGGACAAGGGAATTGTTCAAGGTCTTCATTTTTGCCTAATAAAAATAAAACCATCTTCCACCTCCTTCAAGGAAAGAAGGAAAAGATTCAGACCCATTGATAGTGTCATTTTACCTTGTTACTTTTGTGATAAAGATGTGAATTTCACTCTGTTCTTGTATAAGTAAAGTGTGTTTTACGCTGCCCTTGTATGCATAAAGGTGTATATAATCCTCAGTCCCTGTACAAGTAAAGGCATGTAAAGTTGTGTAATTTACCCCATCACTGTAGAAGTAAAAAAGTTAAGGCCTGTATTTTACCCAGTGTCCCTTTTGTATCTACATGTATACCCCATGCAACAAAGTTGCGGAGGGTATAATATTTTTTTACCATATGTTGGTCCCTTTCTTGTCAGCGCAACTCCTCTGAGACCGCTGAACAGAATTTCATAAAACTTTGTAGTTGATAAGGACACATTGTGTAAATGTGCACATTGTCAGGAAATTCTGATTCAATTATTTTTCTGGGAATTAAGCTCCTTTTGAACTTAAAATTTCAAGCCCATTTATCCTGTTCTTGTCAGTGCAACTGCACTGAGACCGTTCAACAGAATTTCTTGAAATTTTGTATTAAATAAGGACACACTGTAGATGTGCATGTTCCCAGGAAATTCTAATTCAATAATTTTTTAGGAGTTATGCCCCATTAGTACTTAGACTTTTGAGCCCATCTGTCCTGTTCTTGCAGTAATGTATAGCATTGCCATTCATTATGTGAGGCATTTTCAAGCAGTGTTGGAGCATATGAGCTTGCTTTCATTTACCCTGTCTTTGTACAGGTTGAAGTTGTGTATTTTACCCTGTCCTTTTACAGATTGAAATTGTGTATTTTACCCTGTCCTTGTACAGAGTAAAGTTGTGTGTTTTACCCTGTCCTTGTACAGAGTAAAGTTGTGTGTTTTACCCTGTCCTTGTACAGAGTGAAGTTGTGTATTTATACCCCCCGCAACAAGTTGTTGGGGGGGGGGGGGGGGGGGGGGGGTTATACTGGAATCGGGTTGTCCGTCTGTAGACACAATGGTTTCCGGGCTCTAAATTTTGGGGTCAAAGGTCAAGCGCACTGGACATCGAAGTAGCAATATGGTTTCCGGGCTCTAAAGCATTATCCTTTCCACCTACAGTCACCATATCATACATATGGACTACCCATGGGATGAAGATGTTCCCTATCGATTTTGGGGTCAAAAGGTCAAAGGTCACGCGCACTGGATATCGAAGTAGCAATATGGTTCGGTTTGTCATGCCATTTGTTTTTTACACTCAGAAAAGAGGTAGTTTATATCTATTACCAATAAGCAAGATTTCCAAGAATTACCCTAACAGCTTTGATGGCTATGATGAGAGTATTTGGAAATTATGTCATTTTATTATGGTTACTCTTAGCAAAGTGCAAAAGTTGTGAATTGACCTGGGATGTTTTTTCTATAGTTTATTAGAAATAAGGTTATTCTGAAAATGTTTTCTCGAACCTTTCTTTTGTTTGGAAAGTACCCAACTTTTGTGGCAGACAGGCACCAAAAATACTTACATTGTTGTAATTAAGTAACAAACTATCTATCTGACGTATATTGTTGGGGGGAATTTTGAGGGCTTTGGATTTTCAAATTGATTAGATATATATATGTGCCAAAAATACATCATCTGAAATTCCTAGACTTTATCAGTGAAAAGAGGGTTAATTAATTAGATGAATCTCGCTAAGTGGTATCTTCAATTTGAAACAAGTGTTGTTGAAGCAGTTCAATGCTGTTATGTAATTAGTCATCTAGGAGTCCTTTAGTCAGAAAGCTATCTTGAAACCTTTGATGGTGTGCTTGAAATGTCAAAAGTGTTATCAGAGAAGTGTCTCATATTCCTTTGAAATGTTCAGAGTTTTTCTTTTAAAGAGATGACAGTATTCAATTCTGAATTACCAGTGGGTTAAACACCACTTGCTCTGAAAACTTTACCAGTTAACTGGTTAAAACTGCAACAAATTGTATATTTCTGTCTTATAACAAGTATTTGTCATTGTCAAGTATGATTAAAAAGAATGATTATTGAAACAACTGCAAGAGAAAAAAACAGATATACATGTATTTGTTTCTTTTATTAGATGTCTAGTTATGCCCCCCTTTGAAAAAGAGGGGACATACTGTTTTGCACCTGTCTGTCGGTCTGTAGACCAAGTCTTGTCCTCTCAATACCTTTGATTGACAAACATCACAGTCTTCACGAAAACATTTAAAACTTGCTGGCCATTCAGACCAGTGAACTGTCTTAATTTACTGGCCCACAGTGAAATTTACTGGCCCCCCAAATTTTCATAGTACATGTTTATCACATACATTATGGAATGCATTGTAAAATTGTACGATTAATTTACTGAAATTATGGTTATTACTCATATTCATATCCACCCTAAGACATCCTTTCTGTCGATACCAGAAAAACAACACCGTACACGGTATTCTCTCTCTCTCTCTCCCCAACCGCAAACAACAATACTACAAATTCACGTATTTTTCATAAACATGAAAACAGCCCGAGTGCACCTTAGAGAGTAGCCTTCTCTACCAACATCAAATGCAAACAATTGATTAATTCTATATTAAACTATAGAAATTGCATAAAATCAGAGATAACTGCATTTGACGAAGTTCATTTTAATTGGACAATGCAATAAAACAGCAATTACCGGTGTGCAGATGTTCGTTGAATATTCATGTGATCAAGGTACAAGTTATCTTGACAATTACAAGTATAGTTATTGTTCTTTACTTTAAAGAAACAAACCACGATGTCCAAACACTTACTCTATGTGCTATTTATTGATTTATTTTTATTTTGATGGTAAATTTAAGCAAATAAGACATTTAGAATATCTAAATCCAACATTATATTTAATGTGACTTACAAAAGGTCTACAAGCCCATCAGACTTCCTGATTTTTTTATTTTCACTGACCCGACCGTAAAATTCACTGGCCTCGGTCTTCATACCACTGAGTTTTCGTGAAGACTGACATCATACTTGATAAACTGGTACAGCTTAAGGAGTAGATGACCTACTGATTTTGAGGTCACATGGTCAAAGGTCAAGTGTCAAACTGGATATAGTAATGTTTCCTCTATTTTTTTTTTTGAAAATCAAAACCTTTTGCTTGACAGACATTAAACTTGGCACAATGGAACATCTTTTAGAGTAAATGACTCCTATCGATTTCAAGGTCACAATGTCAAGGATTCCACTCTGGACATAGAACAATATAGTCCACTCAACATCTTGAGAACCCTTTCATTGACAGACATCAAACTAAAATGTTACAGTAGCTGGTACGTTGTAAGGAGTAGGTGAACCTTTTTAATTTTGCACCACGGGGGACACACATGTTTCAGTATTTCTTGTTTGCTTCGACATGTGTCAAAATATGCAATTGTGATATAAAAATCCTTTGGTATATTGATTGATTGTATCTTGTTTAACGTCCCTCTTGAGAATTTTTCACTCATATGGAGACATCACCAATACTGGTGAAGGGCTTCAAATTTAGGCCTATGCTCATTTGATGCTGGTAAGGCCAATTCAACCTAATTAGTAGATTATCATCCAGGGTCAACTAAACGTATGGGGTGGGTGGGAGGATTTTATTTTTTAATTTTTATTTTCTGAGAAAAATATTGATTTTTTTTTCAACAGATGTGCATCATTTAATGCCAGGTGGATATCAATCTATGCTATTTTCACAGACATCATTTCAGGTTAAGCTTTAATTTCAAACAGAAATATACCTAACTTCTTCAAGATTTACGTCTGTAAGAACGCGAGAAATTAAGAAAACCATATAGATCTATTTTCTTCACGTGGCTTTTCATGTTGCTATACCGGAAATGTAAACAAGAAGTGTGAATACCGGAGTCGGACATGAAAATATTCCGGAAATTGCAAGTTTCACAAAATTAAAAAAATTTGGGGCGGGCGGGGATGATAATCTATCAATTAAGTTGAATTGGCCTAATGGAACTGTCACTACCTGTTTTAATTACTTCGGTCTGTCGCGGCCAGGATTCGAACCCCGACCTTTCGCATGCAGGGCGAACGATCTTCCTCTAGACCACTGTGGCAGTCTTATCTTTGGTATAAAAACATAAAAAACTTACCAAAACAAAACAACTTCAATTGCTAATTAAGTTTTTAAAGATCAAAGGTTAAGGTCATAATGTTAGATGTCAATTCCAAGCGTGGACATGGATCATATAAAACTTGCATGACCAGGATGTAACAAGAATCTATTTGTAGTTTAAAATTGAGGGTTAATTCATTTTTTGCAAAAACAAATTCACAGCAACAAGGTATAAAGCTAGTCCTAGTTGTAAAGTGCTAGACTGCATTCCGTTTGTTTGAAATCCCCCAACATTCAAAACCTCAATGGAGAGCCCCTCCCCCTCTTTACTTCATCTTAACATCATCAGACTGAACTCTCCTAATTACCGAGAGTTTTCTCTTTTAAAAAATGCTTTTCTCAGATTGCAACTTTTCTGTCTGGTGCAAAAGAGCTGCCCAGTTCTGAAAGAAAAGTTAATAATGATACAGTACATTAATATTGGTAATTACTCAAATACATTTGAGATCTTGTTTTGTAAATATTAATGAAATCTTGCTTTATTTGTGCCATTGGTTATATATATATATATGTATAAGTTAAAAATCATTCAAATCAGAGTCAAAATAATGTATCATGAATAATGGACTGTGATATGAAACATTTTCAATGGTTTTAGTCATCTAAACAGGAATATCAATGTTGGTAGATTTATCTGTCCTTATCCATCAACTTTTTATCTGTCATCAACTCTCATATAATGATTACCGGTGCCCAATTACCAAACTTTTGTGGTACTGAAACTTTGAGTTTGGAGTCCGAATTCCAATGTGGTATTTGGTTCAATCTAATAGACTCTTATTGTGACATTATAGTAGGATCATGGGGCCTCATCTTCATTCTGAAATTGAAGGATGTCCAATCTGTCAATTGTGTCACATGCATATTTAAAAGACACAAAGATCAAACTTGTTAACCTAATATTTCATTCATGTTTAAATTTTCACTTTACAATATATATTGGTATACATATTAAAAATTTGTGTTTGGACTTACTTTGCTACTATTTTCCAAAATAGGCTTGAATTAACAGCACACTGTTGACATTTGTTACTCTGATGCTATCTGCTTTATCCTCTGGATATATCGGGCTGTTTGTTTTTTAGGTTATTTATTTGTACTTTAAGAATGCCAGATCACACTTGTCATGATTACAAGATACAGAAACATTTAACTGATGCTTTGTGCATGTTCACTGCAAACATTTATCCATAGACATGGTATTATTTAATCTACTTGCCCTTCAGTCAGCCAAGTTCGATCTAAGCACGTCTTCTGTATGAAAATTAGTATGTAATTAACTGACATGAGCTGAAAGCTCAATTGAGCTTTTCTGATAAAAGTTTAAATGCCCATCATCTGTTTGTTCTCATGTTCACTTTTCAGATTTTCCACTTTTTATCTTAAAACCAGTAGGTCAATTTCAATCAAACTTTCCACAAAGTATCCTTGAGTAAATGGTGTACACGGTTGCTGAAAGGCAGGGTCATATTCCTTTCCAGGGGGAGGTATGCATAAAATATATAACCCAAGTCAGAAAACAAACTTAATAGCTTCCATATATAATGGAGAATCAAGTTTGTTCAAGCCTTGAACCCTGGGGTCAGGGTGGGGCCACAATGGGAGTTTAATATTATATAAAGGCTTTTTCAAATGAACAGAAATACTTTATACAGCAATAAATTCATGTAGATTAACTAACAGCAATATTTTTGGCCCATGGACATTGAACTTTGTTTTTTGGAATTCAAGAGTTTTCAATGCCTGCTGATTTTCAATGTGCATTTGTAGTAGCATACTCAAAAGGTGCAGAGGAAGTTCAAGTTTCATTCCAACTGACTCGCTTTCATTACAGATACTGTATGTGTATGTTAATATTTCAGTGTATTCAAAATTTGGCGAAGTCAGAGCTTATGCACAATTTGGCATAATCATTAAATGAATAAATAAAATTTCATATTCTAGTGCAACCATATATTAGCACTATTCCTTCACGGCCAAAGCCACAAAAATTTGAATCTCACCAAAATAAGTCTACGTATGTATACAGTATATGTAATTCCCTTGACTTAGAAATTTCCTGTGGTTGCAGATATGGTCAGCTGATGTTTAGCTCATCTGAGCTGAAAACTCAAGTTAGCTTTTCTGATCACCTTTTGCCTGACATCCATCTGTCTAAACTTTTCACATTTTCATCTTCTGCAGAATCACTAGACCAATTTCAATCAAACTTGGCACAAATCATCTTTGGGTAAAGGGATTCAAGTTTGTTCAAATGAAGGACGCGTCATGCATAATCAAGAAAAGGCAAAAGTAGGGTAAGGTCATGTAGAGATCTTCTCCTCAAGAACCACTGAGCCAGAAAAGGAAATTTACATGGAAGTTTTCTGACATATTATAGTAAATTCAAATTTGGTCAAACCATCATCCCTGGAAGTAGGATGAGGCACAATAGGAGATCAAAGTTTTACATGCAGATATATAGGAAAAATATTTTAGAATAGTCATTGCAAGAACAACAAGACAATGATTAATAATGTTAATATGCAAGCATCCTTAGGCAGTACAGATTCAAGTTTATTCAAATTGTCTGAATTACGGTTGAGCCACTATAGGGGATCAAAGTTTACATGGGAATTTATAAACAAATATTTTCATCTCAACATCAGCAGGTTCATGAATAGTGATATGTAAGTATCTTCAGGTTGTTCAAATTCAAGTTAATTCAATTCAGGGACCCTGGGGGTAGGGTGGGGCCACAATAGGGGATCAAAGTTTTACATGGGAATGAATAGGGAAAAATCTTCTCAAGAACCACTGGACCAGAAGAGCTGAGATTTACATGAAAGCTTCCTAACATAGTGCAGATTCAAGTTTGTTAAAATCATGCCCCCCCCCCCCTTAAAGATCTTCTCAAAATCCATTTTGCTAGGAAAGTACAAATTTACTTGAAAACTTCTTGACATAGCTAGTGCAGATTCAAGTTTGTTAAAATCATGGCCCTTGGGGGTAGGATGGGGCCACAATAGGGGATCATAGTTTTACATAAAAATATATAGGGAATTTAAATCATTGAAAATCTTCTGAAGAATCACTGGGCCAGAAAAGTTTACATTTACATGAAAGCTTCCTGACATACTGCAGATTTAAGTTTGTTCAAATCACCCCCTCCCCTTTTGGGGTAGGATGGGGCCACAATAGGGGATCAAAATTGTACATACCAATATTTAGATAAAATCTTTAAAAATCTTCTCAAGAACGGTTGGGCCAAAGAAGTGTACATTTACATGAAATCTTCCTGACATAGTGCAGATTCAAGTTTGTAAAAATCATGCTCCCTGGGGGTAGGTTGGGGCCACAATAGGGACCAAATTTTTACATGCAAATTTTTAGATATGAGCCAGAGTGACTCAGGTGAGTGATGTGGCCCATAGGTCTCTTGATTTTTTCAATCTTTTCTGTGGAAGATTTTGATGAGTGAATTAGATTTAATGTATCACTAATATAAACATTAATCATATTGGAAAAATCTGGCCAATACACAGCCTTACTGCCAAGGTGCTAAAGTATAAATCCTACAAAATGAAAGTGCACATACAATTTAACTTGCCTCAGTCAAAAGAAGATATTTTGAAAAAAAATATTCACAGAAACTCATTGGATCTGCAGGGGTAAAACTTTAAGTTGGCCAGTAGATTATACAGGGAAAAAAGTGTTGCTGATGACTTCACATGGTGCAATTGAAGCTGAAATGATTCATTGACTGCACCAGGTATTACTAAGCAATGACTGGTACTATAAACTTAGACTCTTTATAAATGACTACCACCTGCCTTTTGTAGAAGTTTGCAGGTTTTTTGAGGAAAAAATGAAAGAAATAGATTAAGCATGATGCATCATGTTAATGACTGCACCAACAGAAAAGGTGGATTTATATGATACCTGTAATTTTTAGACTTGCTTTCCAATTCTTCAGCAGCATGATGAAAGACCAGGGAGTGTGAGTTATAAGCCAAAACATGCATTTATATAAATCTTAATTGTCAGCAGGTGGCTGTAGTTGAATGCAAATGACTGCATGTGAGGAGATAAATTATTGGATAATTACAGGCACTAGAAGCCAAGATATGTCATGTCCTGAAGTACTAGGCTTCTGCTATTGCTGAGTGATTGGTGTGCTGTACAGGGTTAGAGAGATAGAGGATTCTGTAAAGTTTACTGTAAATTTTGGTATGATAACAGCTGATATTATGGGTTTTAGTTTCTATGAAGTTTGTTTGAGCACCTTGTGAATGCACAGTTTAGGTACATTATGGTCAAGCACACTTTTCATGTTTAATATTTGCTATTGGGTGACAGATATAAAGGTGAAAAAGATGTCAATCTTGTAAACAATGAATTTTAGTATCATTCACTTTTTAAAAATATCAACCATCATTGAACACTTGTATCAAAAAAAGAAACATAAGGATTTCTTATAGTAATAGTATTAAAACGAATTTAAGTTTAAGTTTACTAAATTAAAGTATGAAATATCTTCCTAAAATTTTATTTATCTATTTTGTCTTGATTATACTCTAATAGATTTGACAAAATATAGCATTTTATGCAGTTCTAGAATCAGTAATGAAATTATGAGTCATGATGATCTCCCCATTTTCTACTGTTTTAATTGAGATGCAAACTGTATATTTTTTGGAAATTACAACATGTAATTATCATGCAGGAAACCGGTTCTGTACGACAGTGAACCATTAGTTTACTACATGTTTTGTGTTTTTTTGTACAGAGGATGTCCTTGTGTCATTGACTGGAAGACGTCTTCCAAGCCAAAACCAACATTACGAGATACTTACGACTATCCACTACAGATGGTGGCATATCTTGGTGCTCTCAACCAGTCAGATTATCTTATTGAGAAGGGGGTAAGAAAGGATATTGTGTGATGAGTTTATTTCAATGTTTGTACACACTGGCATTCACCAAATAGATAAAAACTTGGAGGATTTTTACTTATGCATTAAAAAAAAATTCAAATGTATAGAAACCATCCATCTCATGTTGAATTCTTTTTTTAAAGACTATTACCTGTACCTATTCAATATGAGAATCATTCTCACAATACAGATTTATCAATTTAATCTAATGAGAGAAGTCACCTGCACAGGCAAGAAGGTTGTGGGGTAGATTTGTAAACCATTCATTTTGATTTGATGAAGTCTATATATATTACTATTAGGTATGAGACATGTGAATTGCAGCTACTGGGAGGTTAGTATTTTTACACAGATTGTCTAAAATTCAGGGATACTCTAAACATCAATTCAAATGTGCTGTTCATCATTGAGTTACATGTAAGTCTTGTGACTTAATGTGTCTTCTAACAGCATCATGATATTTATATAGGAATTGAAATGGGGGATAGGGACCAATTGGCAGTTGCACATAAAGGCCATTTCATTTCCTCTTCTGAATTTGAAAGTTTGAAGTTGATGTAATTAGCAGAAATGTACATGTATCTATGTATTTTGCAAATTGGTACCATTAATTGAAATTTAACCTTTTTAGTGCACTGAAGGAGACCATTGGTTAAAGTTATGCCTGACAAACATACATATGTACATATTCTGTATCTCTCTGGGAAATTATTGGGACATACCAAGTGAAGAATAATTGCTTAAACAAGTTGATTACTTTTGCTATGTACGATAAGTTGACTAAATTTTAATTTACTACCCAGACCATTTGGCTATATTCATCCAAATACCAGTACCCCAAATAAATCAGTGTCATAGAACACTATAAGAGACTGTCGCACCATGGCTGAATTTTCCCATAAAATTTTAAGATTGCTATTGATTTTTCAAGGTCTGGAATTAAAGGTCAAGGTCAATTGGACATACATTGTATTCAATATCTTTGTAGGTTATGTCACCTGTGTTGTGTTGATTCTGTGGTTGATGATTGTGACTGTACATTGTTGTTGGGGATGCATCACTTGTGTTCTTGTTGTTTAATGCATTATGAAATAAGGTCACTTCCAAAGGATTTTAAATCTTCGGTATCATATGTACTTTGTCTTAAATGTAAAACTGCACCCTGCCAGATGCACATTTGCTACTGGTTATTTTCATAATTCTTTGATACTGTGGCCAAAATTACATGCATGCTTTTGTTCCAAGGTAGATAAATTCCTTTCCAGATGCTTAACTATCATCAAAAGTTCAAATATCTTCTCACACTTAGATAATTCTCAAAGACCCATGATGTAATGAAAAACATTAGGTTTTATATTAACCACATTGTTTTCTCTTGCCTGAAATGTTGCTCTTGTTTGATAACCTCTTCTCTGATTAGATGAATATTTTATGTGCCAAGGAACCAAAAAAAATTAGCGATATCATGTGTCTGTATTTTTAAGAGTTGTTTTTGTAGAAAAAATAGAGTGTTTCCTTTTTCAAAAGAATCATCACACTTTCATGATGATTTAATTATAGAAATAGAAGAATTTTATTAGAAAGGGAGTGCCAAAAATGTTCTGAGGCTGATCCCTCATTCTTTGTGAGTTTTGTATCTGCAGCTTTTCATTAATTTGTTTCAATTACTACAAAGCACTAGACAACACATATAGTGATCACTTTGTTTAAACAATTATTCATACTTTCACAGAATTTTATTCTCATGAAAATATTCAGCATTCACAGTGAGGCTAAACAGTTGCAGAATCAAACTTGAGGTCAAGGTCGTGACAGAGTCTCCCTATGATTATGTTCTATTTACTTTTCATAATAAAGTAAAGGAGAAATGTTGGTGCTGTAATTTATGTACTTTTTGGATAAATCCAGTAACAAAGATTTAATTGATAGCATGCAGTTATAATGTTTTGAAATTTTTTGAAAATATACCTACAAGAATAAGATTGGAGGAATGTTTAATTGAAATTTTTAGAAGAATGTTTTCTGCATATGTTGAATTCATAAAAATTCATGTACAGTATTTGTATTGTAAAATCTACAAGTAGCTGACATAGTAGGTATTGTTTTTGAATTGAAAGAGTGAGAAACATACTACTAGGTTGGAGGTCAAGGTATATAAAATGAATTTTTATCTTCACCGAATTTTTCTTTGAGCAGGAAATTGTACTTAGCCTTTGCAAATGATTGCAGTAATTAAGATTAAGGGTTAAATGCTGCCATATCAGCATCTTGGGGAGAATTCCCCATCAGTCAGGAACATTCCATGCATTGATGGAATAGTACAACTATCGTATACAGTGATTTCCAATAGGTCACTCTGACAATTCAGGTAATCAGGATTAACGATGCAGATTTCTCATTAAAGATACCATTCACTGAAGTTATAGGGCCACACTTCATTGATATTTCATGGTTTATGTCTGTTGGACATCCAGGCTGTGACAGTAATGGCTAACTTCAAACAAATGATTAGAAATTTTATTAATACACATGTATATTGAGATGATAATTTATATTATTGATCAGAAATAAGGGCGTCAATCAATTACTATAATGATAACTTAGTGTCAAGATCAATTATCCTATCCTTATTGCTTAAGATCCAAACAGTGCTAATTCAGATCCTATCCTGTTGCTAGATCCAAACAGTGCTATATTGGAAAACTGGGAGCTGAATGTTATTTCTACAGTTAGTAGTGGTGAGGTAATGTAATCTGTATCTGTCAGTCACTGGTTGTCATGTGTTAACAATTTCAACTTCTCAGAAGTCACATGACTATTTTAACCATATTTGGTACATGTATTTAGCATGTTTGGGGTAAAGGGGAAATTCTGCATTTCATTGCCTGTATTGTGAGTTTTTAATGAGACTGTAGGAAGAGTCCAAAACCTTCAGAAATAGTAGTTTTAAAAAATATTTCTCTTGTATCTTGGGAGACATTGTGTATGTAATATATAGTCATAATGAGGCATCTTCTGGATGTGGGACAATATGATACCAATACACCGATACATACTGATGTTTCTCATTAAGATACACTTTATGATACAAGTATTGTAATGTATTAGTACCAAACAATAGCAAACTACCTATCAATAAATGAAAGTATGAAACATACAAGATGTATTATGATTGGTGGATTGAATGTGGATAATCCAATCAGAATCTTCATCCTTTATTATCCGTCGCAATTCATTGTGAAAGGGGATATAGTAACTCTGAGACCGTTCATGTAGGGTAAATATATGTTAGAGAGTGTGTGTGTGTATAACAATGACCTTGTAGACACTCTTTTTTGCCTGATTGATTTGATACCTCATACATGTAGCTTTTTTATCAATAGAAGAACTCTATTGATTTGGGGTCCAAAGGTCAAGGTCGCTATGTGACTTCATAGAAAAAGCTTGTAGACACTTTAAAAGCCACATTTTAGCTCAATTTATTTGATACTTCCCATGTGCCTTTGTTATAGAGAAGAAGAATCCTAATGATTCTGAGGTCAAGGTCACTAAGGGACTTCATAGAAAAGCTTGTAGACACTATACAGGCCACATTTTTTGCTTGATTTATTTGATACTTCACATGTAACTTTGTTATAGAGAGGAAGACCCCTATTGATTTTGGGGTCCAAACATCAAGGTCATTATCCTCTATGTAAAGGTCAAATAATAGAAATTTTTGGGGGCATTTTTGTTGTCCAAACCATAATTTTTGAGTTGACTTGCATAGCGAGCTACTCCTTGGCATCAGGTCTGTCTTGTGAATTCACTGCTTCACTACCACCCTAGCTCATACGCAACTGTATATAGTTTGACTGGGTGTGTATGTTAATTGATTTGTTAAATAAAATCATTGCTGTGCACATGAAATTCTTCATAATGTCAATGGGATGCAGATCCCATTGATCTAGCAGGTCTGCTACTGAATACAGTTGGGAGAAGTTGAGACTTTGGGGATATGAAAGCAGGCACTGCATGCCTTTCATTGAGTTTAAAATTTGTAAATATGGTTAATAAAGTTATGTATGATATATTCAAATTTTACTCAAACAATCATGGTGATAGACTTATGAAGTCTATCAAAATGATGATATTTTTAATCGCACATGAATATAAGGAGGGGGAGGCTTAGATGAATAAGAACTTCATATTTCTTGATATATTGAATTTAACTTTCCATGAAAATAAATGATATGGCAATTCTTTAAATAATATTCTATCAGAACTCTGACGAAAATATATCTGAAATGAACTAATGAATTCTATATTTGCTTTGTTTAAATAAATAAACAACGAACAAGTTAACATCATTTACATACGCACATGGTGCAGTTTTGCAGGAATGCTTCATGTAAACAGAACGAAGGAAGAGGTGATCAAGATATTTGAAGACTTCAAGAGAATAATATGTATCATTGCCTACTACAAATTGCGGTAGGCTTTTGATATTTGACATGTACCGATAAATGATCATCTCATGCAGATGTGCTGGGTACCATGGATAGTGACCTTTAATCTTGAACTTTATGTTCACACAACTTTTGAAGAGTTTATAGGTAAATTCCTCAAGCCGATGTGTCGTGTTCCCAGTTTGTGACCTTGAAATCCCACAGATATCTAGTTAAGCATAGTACTTGTGCATTTTGTTTTACATACTTCAAAAATTATGAAAATTAAAGCTCATAAGATGGTGCTGTATATACCCTCCCTTGTTGTAAATCGTGGACGAGTCAACTCTGAGGCCTTTGATTTTGTCTTTTGACATAGGCCTTTGATATTTGGTATGTGGGTATACCATGATAAGACAGTGTGTCACATGCCATTTTTGATGACCTTTGACCTTTAACTTTTATGTAATAATAGAATTTTGGGGGCATTTTTTGTTTGTCCAGACCATAACTTTTTTAGCGCACCTGAGCCGAAGGCTCAAGTGAGCTTTTCTGATCACATTTTGTCCGGCGTCCGTCTGTCTGTAAACTTTTCACATTTTCATCTTCTTCTCATGAACCACTGGCCCAATTTCAACCAAACATGGCCAAAAGCATCCTTGGGTGAAGGGCTTTCAAGTTTGTTCAAATGAAGGGCCATGTCTCTTTTAAAGGGGAGATAATCACAAAAATGCAAAAATAGGGTGGGGTCATTTAAAAATCTTCTTCTCAAGAACCACTGGGCCAGAAGAGCTGAAATTTACCTGAAAGCTTTCTGACATATTGCAGATTCAAGTTTGTTCAAATCATGGCCCCCCGGTGGTAGGATGGGGCCACAAGGGGGGATCAAAGTTTTACATACAAATATATAGGAAAAAACTTTAAAAATCTTCTTCTCAAGAACCACTAAGCCAGAAAAGCTGAGATTTACATGAAAGCTTCCTGACATAATGCAGATTCAAGTTTGTTCAAATCATGGGCCCCGGGGCTTGGATGGGGCCAAGATAGGGGATCAAAGTTTTACATACAAATATATAGGAAAAATCTTTAAAAATCTTCTTCTCAAGAACCACTGAGCCAGAAAAGCTGATTTTTATATGAAAACTTTCTGACATAGTGCAGATTCAAGTTTGTTCAAATCATGGCCCCCGGGGATAAGATGGGGCCCCAAGGGGGATCAAAGTTTTGCACACAAATATATAGGGAAAAACTTTCAAAATCTTTTTCTCAAGAACCACTAAACCAGAAAAGCTGAGATTTACATGAAAGCTTCCTGACATAATGCAGATTCAAGTTTGTTCAAATCATGGGCCCCGGGGGTTGGATGGGGCCACAATAGAGGATCAACGTTTTACATACAAATATATAGGAAAAATCTTCTCAAGAACCACTGAGCCCGAAAAAGCTGATTTTTATATGAAAACTTTCTGACATAGTGCAGATTCAAGTTTGTTCAAATCATGCCCCCCGGGGTGTAGGATGGGGCCACAAGTGGGGGGGGGGGGGGGGTCAAAGTTTTACATACAAATATAGGAAAAAGCTTTAAAAATCTTCTTCTCAAGAACCATTTGGCCAAAGAAGTTGACATTTTCATGAAAACTTTCTGACATAGTGTAGATTCAAGTTTGCAAAGGGTAGTTTGGGCCATAATAGGGACTAAGATTTTACATGCAAATATATATGGAAAGTCTTCAGATATGGGCCAAGGTGATTCAGGTGAGCGATGTGGCCCATGGGCCTCTTGTTGTCTTTTGGCATATGAATTTGTTATTTGGTATATGGGTATTAACCATGGTAAGACAAGTGTGTCACATGCCATTTTTGATGACCTTTAACATAAAATGTAAAGATCAAATAATAGAATTTTGGGGTGATTTTTTTTGTTCAGACCATAACCTTTTTGTCTTTTGACATAGGCCTTTGATATTTGGTATGTGGTTATACCATGCAGTGATTGGGAAGGCCAAAATGGCCTATGGGACTATGTCCCCACGGTTCAAGTTTTCAATGGGCCATTTTCAGATTTAATGGGCCATCAACATATTTTGAATGACCATTTTCAATTAATAGCAAATGAGCAGTGGAACATTATTGTTTTAATTGAAACTGAACCATGACCACGATCTTTTCCACCGCTCTTGAAAATGTTTCTTCTTTGTTTCAATGTCCCCTTCTCAACGGTATAATTGCCTTTATCGGTATTGGTATTTGAAGATGGTCTCTCGTTGTTGTTTTTTTCATTATTTTTTTTTTCCCTTTCTGTTGTTTCTATATATGTCCTTGGACTTCCGAAGCTTAAACGCGACTTCCGAAGCTTAAACGTTAAAGAATAAGCATATAAGAAGACGTGATGAGATGTTGCGTAAGAGGAAATAGTTTATTGGTTATCTATTTTGATTTGTACGTATTGCTTCAACCAATGAGATTTGGTGTATCAGAATACATAGGAATTAAAAATGAAAGTACAAAAAATAAGTAAGTCGTACCCAATTCACTTCTAGAGAAAAAAACGTAAGTTATAATCGATAATGAATGCGTACTTTGGTGCCTGAATTAAATAATTTAATGTGCCAATCTTCACCTGAATGGGACTATGACGCAGGGCGCATGGCCTTCCCAATCACTGACCATGATAAGACTGTGTTGCATGCGATATTTGATGACCTCTTACCTTTTTTGTAAAGGTCAAACAATAGAATTTTGGGGGCATTTTTTTATCCACACCATAACTTTTTTTGTCTTTTGACATAGGCCATTGATATTTGGTATGTTGGTAAGTTTAATTTACTATCATATATGTTCACAACACTGTTCCTTGTTTGAAGCACATATACAAATAGTAGGCAAATGTTATGTACCGTAACTCTTAATTTTCCACTTTAAAGATGATCCCTAAAAATGTTTAAAAAACATATGGAAGGGAAGACATCAGTTTTAGTGTGCTAAAACAATTCTTCTTAGTTTTGTGTGTATAGGTTGGGGTTGTTTTTTTTTTATCATTTGTTTATCGGGCCACCAAAACTGTTTGTTATCCATGACATTGACACATAATTGACAAATTCGGGCGTTCTGTAAATGATACTCAAGAAGGAATTTTATTATATACCCATTAGGGCTGCAATGGGTACCCGAAATAACCGAAAACCGTGAGTTGTGCATGTTGTTCGGGTTGGGTTCGGTTTCATTTTTCCGCATTTCTGTTCGGGTTTGGTTTTCAAAATAGAATCATTATTAGAAAGCTGTTTTTAAAACGAAATGTTGTCAAAATCCTCAAAGGTGGCTGTATTTTGATCAGTTGTCAAATGATGGCATTTTGGACAAAACTATAAACAATGACAGTACGTATGCCACAGGACCGACATCGTTAGTGACAAAACATCGAAAACATGGAATGGAAATGAGTAGAAGTTACATCGCTGTGTCTAGTTCCATGGATGTCGAGTCTAAACCACAGTCCACGTCCCCGAGTAATTATTGTAACAAAATACAAAGGTTTTTGATTTTAACTGTATTAGATTTTTAAAATAAGTTATATAGACCCGAACCAAAATACCTGAATCCTAAGTTAAAAATTTAGAACCGACCCAACCCGAACATTTTTGGAACCGTGACAGCCCTAATACCCATCAATGTTTCTTTTTTTTATACCGTTGATTTCACAGAATGTGATCCGATTTTCCGGATCACCACACTGGTTTTCTGATTCCGTATCAGTATCCTCTGAAACTTATGATGTCACAATGCATCAACACAATGTTTTTTGTGTAAAATGTCGACCGCGTCACAAACAAAACTGCGTACACAAAATATATTTTCACTTTATGTGTTTTAGATAATTTGAAATACATTTATTATCTCAGAAATGTGGATTAAAAATACAGAAGGGGGTATATAATGAATTTATTATTACTACAGTAACTTGATCCAAAGAGTTGGATCACGTCTCGTTGACAGGCGCGGATCATCAGATCAAACTCGACGCTTCACGTCTCGTGTGATCAGCGCCTGTCAACTCGACGTGATCCGACTCTTCAGATCAAGTTACTGTAGTAATGATATATATATATATATATATGTAGAATGGTAGGCACAAAAAAAAAAAGCTGGTGCTGCTTAACTATGGGAACTTTTTATTCTTCTGGATCCCAAATTCCAACCTTCATAAGCTAATCGATAAAGCTTGAATCGCTGCTAATTTGTGTGTGATTTTTTATGATGTCCATATTTTCTCAGAGATACTATTTGACTGTGACTGATTAAATTTTTATGTTTTAATCTTTAGTTGAGATAGTTATCGACTCATAAGTAAAAACAAAAAACATACAAAAACCATGGCCACCTTATTTTTGTGGTAGATGATTCTTGTTGATCTACTCACCTTCGTTTCAAATTAATTGCTGATTAGTTCAGATAATGAGGAATAGCAA
Source organism: Ostrea edulis (assembly GCF_947568905.1). Classification (NCBI taxonomy): domain Eukaryota; kingdom Metazoa; phylum Mollusca; class Bivalvia; order Ostreida; family Ostreidae; genus Ostrea; species Ostrea edulis. Next base: position 53,343,345 of record NC_079168.1, on the reverse strand, counting down.
TGTGTCTGCTGTACAAAGGGATACTTATTTTGTTAACATTATAGTGTGTAAAGATCAATTTGGCAGTGTTAGAATTCGGTTGATTTTCAGGCCACATTTTTTAAATTGATTTGATGAATGCATGTTTTAAGAAATGGGGATAGAGATGCCTCAGAAGAAATTGAATCCACTGTAATTTTTGTGTTATAATTGCCAAATCAATCAAAAACCATTTTGACTTGCAAGCTAAGGCAATACTGTAATGATGAATTTCAATGGAATCTATTACATCAGGTAATTATTAGAACATACAGATGAGGTGTAAGTTCTGAAACCCAATATCCAGAATTTGGTGTTTGTACTTATAAATGTCAATAATTAACATTTTTCTCCTCTTTCATTAGACAATAATTGCAAACATTTATCTTCCTATTAAAGAAACATTCTTTTTTCATAATTGGTCATTCCTAGACTGGCAATTCAAGAATGTAGAATTACATGACACAAGATGCACAAGGATGCACCTTGAAATGACTTGCATTCATGAGCTATATGAATGGCATGAATAGAAACACTTGTGAGCACTTTTTAGGTCCTTCTTGATCAAAAGTTGTCGTCTTTGTTGTCACATTTTATATTTAACTCTCTTTTTCCAAAAGCACAGCACCATTCTCAATTATGATGGGGCATGTGTCTTAATAAGGGGAGATATTGTGGAAATAAGGTAGAGTGTTTAAAAAATCTTCTCAAGAACCACATGACCAAAAAGGTCTACAGCACAAAAAGCCCTATTAGTGGTTAATGGTAAGTTTCTTTTCATTGAAAAAGTAGATGGCAAAAATGGTTTAAAATTTGTAACATGAAAATACTTGCATCATGATTAGGTTGATAGAAAATGATTCCATTTTCAAATTGGACCAAGATTCTAAAGCTAAATCATTTTTAATAAGAACCAATAAGTGTGTGACAATTGTTTTTTCAGTATTCTAAATTCAAATCTAATTTTTGTTATGAATAATATCTTACCTTTGTTAACAACCAGAAGTCTAGCAATAGAGAGCATTTTATAGTAGAACAAAGAGACCACTTAATTTAAGAAGTCCATTTTTCTAATAGCATCTTTTCATATCTTGATATTGATTTTTGGAGACAACCTTTGTGATAACTCTCATTCAGTTACATTGAAATGAAATCATTTCTGGTGACACTCTTTGTGCACCTGCTTGCTTTTAACAAGCAATGCCAAGCATACTGTCCAAGATCATTAAAATTCAAGAAAATCAGATGCAAGACCAAACCACCACTGGTCAGGTTTCATATATTCTGCACTGTGATACCCACAGTTTAGGGGTATTGAATTTTCAACATATCCCTTCAATTTTGCAATCTTATCTTCAATTGGGTAGCCAAACCTATTATTTCAAATAGAGAATGTTTTAGCCTGGATGCAATTGATTATTTAAATAGAAGGTTGACACAGCAGGTGACAGTGGTTTAGCTATGAAGATACCCATCATTATGAGAAGAGACAAATTAGTCAAGTCTCCATGATGAGTTCATTGGATCAAATTTCAGGAGTTATTGCACAAATTCTGTGGAAATCTCTCAGGTGGGGGAAAAGGTGCATACATATCATATTTGTGAATCTGCTGAAAAATGCAAACATCATATTAATTTGTTATCCTATATCTCCCTTTTCTTGTTTGACATGGATATCTTACACAAGTGACATTTTTAACAGCTCTGTGCTTGCCATCTCCATTGCTCTCTGTTAATCTATGAACTATTACGCCATTATAGGTGTGACATGTTAATCTCTTTGCAGTAAATTCAGTTATTTCAACACGGAAGGATTATGTTTTCAAATATGATTAACTTTATTATCGTTCAGGGTGGATGTTAATGGGGAAATAAGTATGGGGTGTGCTTTATTTTGTTTCATGGATCTGTGATGAATTATTGAATTTGTCTTCATTTTCGCTCACCTGAGCTGTAAGTCTGTTATTTATCAACCTTTCATAATTTCATTTTCTTAAGAATCTGCCCAATTCAAGCAAAATTGGCACAAAGCATCCTTGGGTATAAGGGATTTTGAAGTGTTTTCCCACATAGCTTGGACAAAGCGTCCAGAGTAAAATCACAGTGATGTACAGATGTGAGTTTCAATGCACTTCACACTATATGACAGTACATCAAGACACACAAGTCAATAGCTATGCCTGGGAGAAACTGTCATCATTTTTTGTTGTATATACCATCGCTATAAAATTTTAAGCTGTTTTTGTATAAATCTGCTAGTCAAATGATTACTGGTTTTCTTTGATATATGACCTTAAACATAAGAACCCTCACTGCTACAGCCCTGAGTATCATGCATCAGTCAAAATTTGTTGTACTTCGTTTACTGTTGTTGACGAATCTACACGAGTGAAAAATTCTTGAATGGGACGTAAAACAACAGATTGGGATGTAACCAACTGTACTTGAAGTTTCACATTATCTGATCTATTGACAACATTCAAGGCTGTAGCAGTAAAGATTCATGCAGAAACCTACTATGACATGAAACTTTGGCTTTGATGAAGGAATAGTCAATAACTGTGTGTAATGCCTTACTGTTTGGCTCAAAGATAGGAACCTAGAACCTCCGGATTGTGAAGTGAACGCCTGAAGCACTAAGCTTATGCTTCCCCATATGATGATACCAACTCTATGTGAATGGCCCATTCACTTGGAAAAAATAGCATCAAAATAGAACAAACTTTGATCAACAAATGGAATTTATTTTCAAATTAACACTGAATAAGAATAAACAAGTACAGTATTCATTGTTTACAATTTTACAAACAAGTATACTATACTGTTTAAGAGGAAGTGAAGAAATTAGTAAATTTGTATATTTCAAACACAGCAAATTATTATGTTGTAGCAGTTTGTTGTTCTGTCAGTGACCTTGACCTTTCCAAAATTACCTTGGTCTAAAAAATCAAAATTCTTGTCCAAAGGAATATTTGTGATCAATGATAAATTTTGGATAAAAGGTTTAGGAGATATTAGCTCGAATGTACAGACAGATACAACAGCAACTAAATGCAACCCCAACCCCAAATTTTTGGAGGGAATAAAATGCCCAGTATACTTTGTATAACGAAAAAGTTCCCTATTTCAACAGTTTTTGAATAAGTATTGATAATATGTCACACAAATAAGTAACAGGCAAATGGCTTTCAGACAAAGGTCACTCAAGGTAATTTTGTATAGGTCAAGGTCACTCAGAACATATACCCTATATATGAAAAAAATACCATTTCAACAATATTTCAGTAATTGTAGATCTTTTGGACCAAAGTCTCACAGGGTCACTATACAAAAGTCAAGATCACTCAGGACATACCTTTTTAAACTGAGTGCATAATGATAATAAGCAGGGATTAACTTCTGCTATAATTTTGAAGTGCATGAACACACCCCACCCCAATGGATAAGGGATTTTTGTGAAAGGGTAAAACTATGGTTCATATAATAAAATTCTTTATTTCTTTAAAAGATTTCTTGTGAAGACCTGCAAAACAGCTAAACTGAGTAATAGTATACAATGTAATGAGACAAACCTCTACCAAAATTGTAAAACTCATGGATCGTAAGTCAGAGGTTCAGGCCCTAGAGTGTAGTTATAAGACTCCTGAGTCAGAGGTTCAGGCCCCAGGGTGTAGTTATATGGCTCCTAAGTCAGAGGTTCAGACCCCAGGGTGTGTTTATATGGCTCCTAAGTCAGAGGTTCAAGCCCCAGAGTGTGGTTATATGGATCATATACTGTAAATGTATTACATTTGGCTGTGTATTCTATTTAGCGCCTTTGGCGGAACGCAGCTTCCTCTAAATCAAGTACATCGCTAAATGCCATCCGTAAATCTAGATGTTTAAAGTAATTCAGGAATGCGCTAACTTGTTGAAAAAAACGATTTCCGCCAAATATCGTACACGCCAAATATAATACGTTTACAGTAATTGAAAGGTCTTTAAACCATCTTTATACTACTGAACATTTTATTAAGTTGGAGGCATCTACCAGAGCTTTGAAATTTGGTCCCTGTATCAAGGGTTCAGGCACTGATTTTGGGCAATGTAGACTTGATAGTGGAATTGAATTAAATCTTGTAAAAGTATTCATCTTTTTTTCCTGAATGTCTAGGAAACAAATTAAGTGTATAGTAATTATAAGCAAACAAAGTTTAGATGGTATATATGATCTTGTTAAAGTGTTGCAGTCTGTCTACCTACCCAACTTCTGTCCTTTAATTCAACCTACTTTGTCTTTTAAACAATATCAAAATCACTGATAAAAAAGTTAGAAATAATTATTTGAGACACATTTATCAATGGAGAAACACTAGCAAAAAAATTAACATAACTTTTTGTCCCAAAATCTGTCGTTTAGTTTTCTGAATTTGAAAGACACACATTGCCCCAATATGGAGATCTTTTATATTAAATGTAGATTTTTGTTGTTTGATACGCATACATGCCCACTATGGGTATATATGCTAGACTTTCAAGAATAAAGAACATTTAATTCACTTTCACTAATTGAACAATATATAGCTCCACTCTGGGGCCTGAACCTCAGTTTCTCAATTTTATGAAAAGCCTGCAAACTCATAATAACTATGCACCGAGTTTTTATGGTAGATGTTCAGAAGCAAAGGAATGGAATTCTCACTGGATAACCCTGCTCTTTGGCTTGATCCTGGGACCATGCATAAATTTCACATTTTGATAAAGGCCCCCCAAGCTCCTCAATGCTCAAGGGTAAAGAACATTTTAAGACTGTACCATTTATGTGTTGCTTGCTATGCATAGCGACACTTTAAAAGGGAATGATCTGTCTGGCTGTCTGCTACATCCTAAAACTTTTTGATTTGAAGAAATAGGAATTTGATATTTGCATGATGTGTTCCTTGGTCCCAGTAGCTCAGTGGTAGAACAGGACTATGTGTCCTGGCCTCGCCTAACCTAAGGTGTAAACATAGTGATATTACTCCTTTTTAATACTCAGCATTTAGAAGTGAGACTCGCAGGTCTTTTGAATATGACCTTAAAAACGGAGGCCTCATGTCATGGCAGGTACTGGCCGGCACATTGAAGAACAAAGAGGTACTGCTTTTATATTTAGCGCTTGCATTTCTTGTGAAAGGACCTTTCCTTTGTTTACCTTTTAACAAAATCTGTAATAGGCATCTCTTGAGTAACAGGAAATTGACATTTTTATTCAAGGGACACATCCCATTCCAAGTGGAAGTAATTCAGTAATAGTGAAAGTGGAAATGGGGTTACTTTAGATAATGATACTGTTAAATATTGACAGCAGTCAGTGTGTTTGCAGTCTTGCTGACATCTGTCGATCAGTGGTTGGATTTATTATTGTTTGTACCTTGAGCAATTTAAGAAATAAATGTACGACTTGCATAAAATAGGTTTCAGACTTTTTTGGTAAACATTTTGAAAGCAATACAATTTCCAAGCTGGATTCCTCATTTACGTTGACCTAAATGGGATATATTTATTGCCAGAAATGAAGAAGACATTGACAGTGGTAATGAGTACACCTCGGAGAGCTTCAAGGGTCGAAGTCCAGATAAATTTGATCAGCTTAAAAGATAAGATTATGTACACTGGTCTGTTTTACTTTCAAGAGAAAGCACGGGTATTTCACCATAAGCTCTCTTTACAGTCATAAAGCAAGCGTATTATAAAAGCATATTTGACTTTTATGTGAAATAGTAGTGCAAAACAGATTTATCATTTTCTGGGGTGATGGATCTCCCTCAGACTTCATTGGAATCATCTCTAGTGTCTCTCCTGTCATTGTTCATACACCTGGTATTATCTAGTCTAATGTCTTATCTCTTAACTGGCCATTTGCTGAATTCTATAATTATACATTCATTGTCTTCATTTCCAATTGTGAAAGAAATTAGATGAGTTATTGGGTTACATTCCCAAAGGAGAAATGAGAAGTCATTTATTTCATTTAACAAGTGAAACAGACATTGTGTTTAAGATGCCTACTGTTGCGAATATCTTCTACAGATGTCCTCTGATGGTGTCAGTTTCATCAGAAAACCTTACCCTTTTTACACCACAAAGAAACTATTATGACTTGTGGAATCTTTTAATTTGAAGTGAACTTTTAGAAAAGGATTGCACAATTGGAGCCGTCATATCTATTTCAAAAGAATGGGTGGATTTTGTTTCTCCTCATCGAAAAAAAAAATTTAGAACAATTTCACTGAAACTTTAAGGGGTGCTATTGCTGTTGTATTCAGATTTCCTAATTTCATTGAAATTTACTATAGTTTGTGAGTGCTTGGTGAGATGGGAGTAATAAACTGAACAGCAGAGAGACAGCTTAATTACTCTGTCATCTTCAGGAGGTGTCTGGTGGAATTTTCAAAGCAATATTCATTATTTCTATTTAATTACAAACCCAAAAGAGATAGACATCAGCATATGATCTTTGCAAGACATCTCTCATTTTTCTGCTGACACATATGATTGCTGGTATTATTTCATAACTTTTCATTGCAGCTTGGAAACTTTATATCTTTAAGCAGTTTTAAGAAAAGTTATGATTAGATTAAGTTTCAGTGAATGTATTGAAAAGTGCATGTATTGTAAGGAGGGAAGACTGCTTCATTGTAGTTATGATGCATATTTTCTGACCATTTGATGCTGAATTCACATTGGGTAAGGAATTGATTGATCCACACATTTATGTGATTGAATATTAGAAATAAAAGTAGAACTCCACCACTTAAAATAAAAACTGGGTAGAGATGCTTTGCAAAAACTCAATGAGGCTTCCTAAGATTACCAGAAATGGGAGCTGAACTACATATATCAGGGTTTGTTAAGATAAGCAACAAGTTTACAATGATTAAAGGAGAGTAAGAATTGAATCCATTCATTGATAACAACTTCAAACTTTTCATTCATTCACTCTTGTGTATTTGCAGTATATTTTGCATAGACAAATAGGGTTTATCGCCTTGTTCTATATAATTCAGCTTTCATACAAACACTAAAATTCATTATGTATCGGTAGTGATTGCATTGGTCTTGATATTTCAATTTCACTGTCCGATAAAGCCAAATCTGGGTAATGGGGATTTCATTACAAATGCACACCTGAGCAAACGACTATCTTTGACAAATGTTAGCACTGCTGAAATTTTATCATACACAATACACATTTATCACAATGCTACATTTACTTATCACACTTGATCAGTTACATGAGATTAGTTTGCATGCTTGTTTACTCCCAGATACCCAAAATAAACAAAGAAACTAAAAACGAGTTTTCCCGACTTATCTCACCAATATACTATTGCATGATATTTAATTGAATAAATACAAAGCTGTTATGTTGACTCTTTTAAAATATTAATTATACATATATAAATTCCCTCAGTTTTGAAAGGGTTTGATCATTCTCTACTAATAGCATGGGCATGAAATCTGTATTTATTATCTGTGCACACCCACCCACCATTGAAAATTTCTGTGATAATTTTGGTGAAATTTCCTCTTGCATCTTAAAATTTTGGATGGGTTTAATGAAGCTATAAGATTTTAAAAAAACAAAAACAAAAACAAAAAAAACAAAAAAAAACCAGACTTGTGTTCAACACCTTTTTGAAAGTTTACACTTTATGAACTAGAATATCTTTTGCTTGTTGTTTCTTTGTGTTTTTATGTGGTATCGCTCATTTGGTAAGTATAAATGCCTCTTGTGTGCAGGGGGAAACAACCAAATCATTTTCTTTACCACATGAATATATTCAAACTTCCCTGGTCTATAAAAATAATAAGCTTGAATATGCTAAAAGGAGTCAACATACAGAAAATAATCATAAAAATCTTCTGAATGGGTATATTGTTGATGGTCTCAGTAGGGGGACTAAGTTGTTCTCTTCACCATGCATTGGGGTTATTTACCTTGAGAGGCCCACTTGTACCTCAAGCAGTTAACCTTACTGGAAGGAAGTCAGCTGACAGAGGTAGTGACAATGCCAATCTGATAGGGGCAGATAACTCTAATGATTAGGAATCTCCCCCCAGGAGAGATCTTGACAGATTTTATCACTTTGCCAATTGTGTGTAAATAAAATTGAAGTAAATCAACAAGATTATGTAAATGAAGTTCACAAGTTTGCCTGATATTTTGTGTAACCTAGTTGGTCAACTTCAGAATAGAACACTTCAGCCTATCCACTGAATGAAAATTTAAAGGTCCTCTCTGGCATGATTGGTAAAGTGGTTTCTGAAATTGTACCATTACTGGATCTGTCAACTACTAATTAATGGAGTGAGTGAATTATCAAATCTTTAAGATTTATAATAATGCTAAAAAAAATTCCAAGAAATATTTTCCCAAAGAAATCTTTATGTGTCAGAACACCAAACATGACAAAATTATCATTATGGTATTGTGTGTAAACCAGATTTTGTGTTTAGAAGGAATCAACCTTACCCAAATAAAAATTTGCAAGAAATCTGTTCATAGTAGTGTTTGATATATGGCCCTCCTAGCAGGTCTGGCCAGTGGCTACCATCAGTAGAGCACTGGACTGGCTTCAGGAGTTCCTGCAGGTAAAAAACATTTGTCCCCAAAACTTTGCCTCACAGGTGACAGTATTGGAACTCTCTCTCTAACTCTCTCTCTCTCTCTCTCTCTCTCTCTGTGGGCAATATGGTTTGGTATTCCTTATGAGGTAATCCATCAATGGCTCAATTAATAGAGTATTGGATTGTCATGCCAGAAGTCCTAGGTTTATATTAAACTTAGTAGAAGCAAATTCCCTTTCTGTGACATCCTCACTTCAGTGAATTGTGTGCAGGCATTGCTGTCAACATGAATGTCCATGGTTAAGGTTGTTTTTAAAGTGCTGGTCATTCCATTAAGTAACTTAAAAGTATCAGTGACTTAAATAACCCACTGATGTACCTATTTAACACATCTATAAGGAGAAGGACCCATTTTTCAGACTTTCATTAAAGTTCCTTTTTTTTTTTTAAATCTTGGTTTCCACTTTCTCCATGAAATTGCTTTGTTGATAATTGGCCTGTAAATATGCTTGGGAATGGGTAAAAGCCTAAGCTCTAAATTAATGTAACAAATCAGCTTTAAAATTCTTCAATGAGGAATTATTTAATCCCTGCATTTTATATGTGATTTTTTTTTCAAATGAAAAATCTTTTTGAACTTTTAAAACTATTGTTGGATTTAGACAGGCATTTACAGTTTGAAGGTGTTTGGCTTATAAAAAATTCAGCTATCATCTGCTGGAAGTAGAAAAAGTTTAATGTAGCTCTATAGGAGTGTTATCAAGATCTTTGAAGGATTAGAACTGTATTTTTACTGTTGATCACAATATTTTTATTATGTGACCTGCTTACCGTTCATGGGTAAAACATGGGATTTAGCATAATGGGCGATTTTGTCATGGTAATTATGAAGAAGAGGAATTGTCACAGTATCTGTTATGGATCAAGAAGGATTAAGTCCTTACCACAGCAGTCATGGAAAAAAGTCTTATGTTGCACAAAGGTTGAATTGTTGAATGCTCAATGAAGAGAAGTTAATTGCTTGTTGTTAAAGTTTTCATAGAATAGAAGTTTATGTGTAAGTGAAAATATCAGACCACACAAGTCTCAGTCAGCCCTACTGTGGGATGCATCAAAATACTTTTAAAAAACCACAAAGATAGGTTTTTACCCAGGGTGGTAATGACACTGCAATATTGCTGCCTGTAGATTTCTGTGTTACGGTGTGAATTACTGTATGCTTAGACACCTTGTCCTGACGCAGATTTCTTGTTAAACAGCAAAACAAAAAGAATAAAGAAAGAAAAGAGACAAATTCATATACATGTATGTACATATAATGAAGAGAGAAACATGAAAACATTTAGTAAAGCTTTAGCACTCTCATCATTTCAAAAAATCTTCAGAAGCTTTACAAATATAAAGCAACTGAAGATTTGAGTTGAAACTGCACTGAAGCTTTATTAGATGCCTTGATTTTTTATATGTCATTTATCTACCAATGTAGATTCTATTATATATATATATATATTATATAAAAGAAAATGTGTGTGTGATTGATGAGGGTTTATTCTAAAAATTCACAAAAACATTAGCATCCATCAAGATACCGGTAAACTGATGAATTGGTGATTCTTATACAGTAGCTGTGCTCATTGCACTTTTAAATCTTGTAATGCTACTCTCTGCTATTAAGATGTCTTTCAGAAGGTTAATAAACTTTGTTTGATAATGGAATTAAATCTTACATTCCCACTTAAACTGTCCCATACAATGATTTAGTTGTTACTGTAAACTCTAAACCTCCTATTACTTTGTCATCAACAATAATTTGTTTCTGTCATGTCTGAAATTGTCTTCTTCTCTTGTGTACAAACAAGTACTGGTAATCTATTATTAAGTAGGGTAAGACATCACTTTACTTTCAAAAGAGGAGATAAATAGCCAACAGAATGAATTTTTTCCCATTTAAAATCCTGTTTAAATTACTATCTAAATGAAGGCAGGATGTGTTTGTTCTTCAGGTCTAGATTAATGTGTTGTACATGAAAACTGGGTCCTGTTAATAATTAGCCTAATCCCCTCTGTTTTCTCTGCAGATCCCCCCTGTAAATAGTGCTGCCTTAATTGTGGTGTATGAGAATGGGGACCCAGCCCACATTCACTTCCTGGATGCTGCCAAGTGCCAGACCTACTGGAGGAAATGGTTGGACAAGTTACACCAGTACTGGTTACTGAGAGGCAATGAGGCATCTTGAAAGAACTCTCCAGAGAAACATCCATGCGAAATGAAATTCTGGAATTGGAGAAAGCTTGTTATTAACCACATGCAACAAACTGGAAAGGATATACCATTGAATCAAGGAAAGCAGCATTCCAGTGAAGAAACTTAATGTTAATAGAATAACAAAATCGTAAAAAGACAACAAACAACTGGAAAAAAGACAAAGAAATAAAAAAAAAAAAAACAGGGGAAAAACAATATTACCAGTAAAACACAAGATGCATCATCCAAGCCATCAGTAAGATATCTGTTGGAAACCAGTGAAGAGCCAATGCTCAATCAAGACTTCAAATTTTGTAAACCCCAAGCAAAACAGGTTGAAAACTAAAAAAAATGTTTCATGTTGAAAAATGTTTAGTTTCACCAGTACAAGACATACATGTGTACATGAATAATACTTATACCATTCAACAGAAAGCAAATCAATTCTTGTACTTGGTACTTTTTATCCTATCCATGACAGAGTCAAGTTTTGCTTTTGAACACACTCTTTTATAGACGTTTTTAACTTCTACCTAAGACTGTTTTTGTTTTCAAGTCTCAACAGCTTTCAAAGTCATTTAAGATAAGACAGTGATGTAATAATCTTAAGGCTGCAGTCATTATGGTATTCAACATGTTCAAATTTCACTATATTATTTTTGCTGTATGTTTTTAATTAGATTTTTCCCCAGCTTGATAATGGATGACAGATTTTATAGATAGTTGTTTTACCTAGCCCAGATAAAGCATTCACAATCAAGGTGTGCAGATGAAGCCTGGCATTGTTTATGTTCAGTATTACATAAAGTGGAAATACTTGTTTTGCATTCTTCCCTAGTAATGAATCTTTCTTCTTTTTTTTTGTCTGTTATTGCACATGGAAGCCTCTTGCTTTCTGGTCTTTAGTGCTCAAATTACATCAGGATTCAAGTCCTTAGTTGCAAAGTAAAAGCATACACTTACAAAATGTAAAAGAAAATAATAAACTGTTGCTAAATGCATGTGAGCAACCAGCATTGTGTTCTTTAAATAACTCAAAAGTTTTACGTTTTGTTCTCTTTGGTCAATTTCTAAATGGCATCTATCTTTGCAAAATGGTTATCTGTGTCTGATCTGAAAATGAGGACACGTTTTTTTTAAATAAGGAATTGTAAATGTTAAGTTTTCTTGTTCCACTTCCTAAAGTACAGGTAATGAGCACTAATGACGTCATAGGATGACATGCACGGTATGATAAATGTGCCAGAAGTAAGAAAGAACTCCAAATTTTTAATTAACACAGGGGAAAAAATTAACAAAGGGCATGAGAAGAGGACACGCTGTCTGTACAGGATCTCTTTCGTGGTTTTTCACCATGCATTTCCCTAATGTTCCTTGTTGCTGAAATGGGGATATAAGGACAACTTTATGACACTTTTAATCCTTTGTTTTCTCGAGAGTTAATGGACTTTCCTTAAACAATCTTGACTCGTTTTTTAAAAGTGCAAAAGAAAAGGAAAACATCTAGATATACGGTGAAAGTGTCCATGGAATGGGAGATGTCTAAAATCCAAGTCACGGATGGGATCTATCACTCCGGATATCAAATTAAGCCTCAATTAGCAATAATTTTATGTCAGTTTTCATTGCTTATTCCACAAGCGTAAAGTCGTAAAAGTCGCATGCTAAATGCCTTGAAGCCTTCGAATGCGTATCTGTGCATATGTAAGCAACTGGGCCACCCAGTAAATGGAAGATTGATAAACTGAGAGTATAACTAATTGTTCTAACATTCAGCTCGGCGCTTGTATAGTGAAATGAACTAGCTCACCGTCACTTAATAAAATGTTACTGCAATGTAGAGGTCTCGATTTTGATCGGTACCAATTTTGTACAACAATTCGAAATATTTAACACAGATGTCTCTTTGCTCCTTAAAATTTGTTTTGTCAAATTGTGATGTCAAAGATTGCGACATTTTATACATCTGATTCTAGAATGTCGAAAGGAAAAATGTTAAATCCTTCAGATTTTCGTTAGTTAAATGTTCTAACAAGAATTGTGATTGCGCAGAAATTGGTTAGAAAGATGGTTATCTCGGTATTACATGTCAATACGACTGTTCTGACAATTTGCAGGGGATAAGAATATGATTAGAGGCAAACAACTTATCTGATTGTGTTGAATGCAATTAGCATTCAATCTGGCTTTGGAAGAGATAACGGTTTTGTCACCGAGTACAAGAGGAGGTGTTTATTCTATAGCGGTGTGGAACGAAATACAAAACTATGTTAATCTTTTTGCAGATAAAGTCGGCATCTCTGTCTAGTTAATGTATTTAAATTTTCTATCGAGGGGAATATGACAGAATAGAACAGTTAGGATACTAGTAGTCCTGACTGGATGCAAGGTCAACGATAATGCAAATTATGTCCTCTTTGTGGTGCTTCTTTGTACCCGGAAAACCTTTCTTGCAGACAGCACTTTCTAACGAACACTTTCAACGTAGAATTCGGAAGCTTGCGCTGATTATCACATTTTATCTAGGTTTCTTGGGATTTTGAAAACGAATACCAATTATCCCATTTCTGCAACTTGAAGTGAATGGGGGAAAATTTGCCGGTGTTGTATTTATATACAGGTCACTCGGAATTTCAACAGTACACTAAATCATGAATCGGGCCGACGATATGAAATATTTTGCGCGAATAATGGGACTTTTTCGAATTCCCTAAGATACATTTGAAATTTGGTAGAGATTTTATAACTTCATATTGATTTGACCCCACCATTCTCCTAGTCTGGTTGTAAACTACATGTTTAGAATAATGTGGATCATTTCTTAAATGTCATTTTTGTGTCGGTTGCGAAGCCTGTCGATATTTATGGAGGGTTCTTCGTCCATCTACTATACCTTAGAATTTGAAACAGTGCTAGATTAAAGGACATAACTATTTAGCCTATATAATATTCATTTAATACATACTTTGCTTTTTTTTTTTTTACTGATAAATATCTATTCCAACGTTGAAGTAAATGTCGCCTTTGCATTTAATTACTGGTAGTAACCGTGAAACAATGTATTATCATCGAATATATATATATATATATAGTCTTTTTAGACCTTTCTTGCGGTTGAAGCGTTTTCACTCTATCGGGTAGTTCTTTGTGACGAGGGACTCGTTTATGGGATAGCTGCACCGTTAAAAAAATCCAGGACATTTTGGGACGATACTTTCGCCGCTAGTCGACGAATCGTGTGCGATCTGCTTCGTCGCATATTCTCGAGGCCTTTTCAGCAAGCGGAAATGTATTACGCTAACCTCCGTTTTATATCAAATTAAAAATACGACTATAGAAATTTATCTATTGTCTTTCAAATCGTAAGTAAGAGGTACATTTCTAACGATACAAGATTTGTTTACCTTGACACTGACCTTTGACCTAGTTTTTTTCCCCAAAAAAACTTTAACCTTGGTCGTGTCTTTTACACGCACAAGTACTCTGAAGTTGAAATTAAAAACAATATGCTGGAGTTCTTCATTGACACTATCTTCTTGGTCTTTGGTAGTCAGGTCTTCCAACAGTCTGTTGGAATCTCCATGGGCACGAATTGTGCTCCTTTGTCAGCTGACATGTTTTTTGTATTCCTATGAAGCAGAATTTATTCAAAAACTTCTGTGGCCTTCAATTCGACATTTAGATATATCGACGATGTATTATCTATTAACGATAATAATTTGCATTCTTGAATCAATTCAATATATCCCAGTGAACTCGAAATAAGACACCACAAAGTCGTCCACTTCTGCTTCATACTTATATATTTCATTGAAAGTAGATATTAACGGCAAACTAACAACTCAACTTTATGACAAACGGGATGATTTCAACTTCTCCATCGTTAACTTCCCATATTTATGTAGCAATATTCCATTATCAACTGCATATGGTGTTTACATATCTCTGAACTGATTCGATACGTAAGAGCTTGTTCTGCGTATGGTCAGTTTCTAAATCGAAACAGGCTTCTGACAAATAAATTGATGGTGCAGGGGTTCCAATAGTCTCGTTTAAAATCAGCATTTCGCAAATTCTATGGTCGTTATAACGATCTAGTTTGCCAATACAACCTATCATTGGGTCAAGCGCTGTCTGACATGTTTCATACCCATTGTTAGGCCGTTCTTGGTACTCTGATTTTGACTACGGATAACTCCGTTTACCTGATCAAGATATAGGGCTCACGGCGGGTATGACCGGTCGACAGGCACCTGATCTCACCTCTGGTATATCCAGGGGTCCGTGTTTGTCGAACTCTCTATTTAGTATTGCTTATAGGAGTTATGAGATTGATCACTGTTCGTTATCGTCACCATAAGAGGTAGAACTTTCATATTTGGTTTGTATTTCTTGTGCAATGACCTTTCCATTGACACCAAAATCTTTTGCCTTGTGGCTTTTACATTGACCTTTTACCTACTTTTAGAAAATCCGAATATAAGTCACATCTTTCAAGTCATAAGAGGTACTGTTTTATATAATATTAAGCATGAGTATTTTTTGTGAGAAGACCTGTCCAAGGATACCAGATTTGTTGACCTTGTGACATTGACCTAGTTTTTGGAAATAAAAAGAAAATACAATGTCTTACAGTTCCACTTTGTTGTAATCCGGGGGCATCAGTGTTTCACAAACACACCTTTTTCTGTGGCAGTCTAGTACATGTGTATCATTTGTATTTAAGATATATCATACCAAGCTATATACATGTACATGTTTATTAACTAATGATCAGACACAATTTTATATAAAGTTAATTCGTGGTGCTTATCAATCAACGTCAGAACACACGTAGGCCCTTTCTCGGTGTTTCTGTTAAACCCCCATCCGCTAGGTTTCAACAACACCCGATATCGAAATGTGTCGGAAAGTCGATGCAAGGTGAAACATATAATGACCAATAACACAAACAATTTGATTGTCAGATTTTCCGTACGACCCATCCCTTCCTCAGGACAAGCGGAAAAGTCTGACATTATGTACAAAAAGCTAGCACTAAATCTACACACGTACATGTAAATACACTACAAATTACATGTTCATTATTTTTGGCTTGCTAATGATTGTTTTGATTTAAACACATTGATTAGCAAGCCCCACCCCCACCCACCCCCAAAAACATGTAACTTGTAGTGTATGTACGTTTGTATACTATCAAAAGAAAAAGTAACACATCGTACAATTTCACATATTTATTTTAAGACATGAGAAATACTTAATAATTGAACTTTCATTGATAGCACAAATGAAGTGAAGGATAGGTTAATAATCAAAGTATCACAACCACCAATGATAATTACAGTCATCAAAAGTTCAAGGTCACCTAAGTTCAATACCTAGTGTTCCCCCATGAGCACCAATGACTGTCTGACAACGCCTTCACATGGACGTAATTAAGTCTCTAAAAATGTCTAGAGATTTTGTTCCACTCTAAGTGCAGAGATTGGGCCAGTTGTTGCAGGGTCTGAAGCTGTGATTGTCTTTGGTTTCTGCGTCTATCCAGTTCGTCCCATGCATGTTCGATAGGGTTTTAACCCGGTTATTTGGAAGGCCAAGGAATAACCTGGATATTGTGTCTTTGCAGAACTTCATGTGTTAGACGAGCAGTATGTGGTGTGGCATTGTCATGTTGGAATACCGCCCCGGGATGCTGCAAGATTGGAACCACGTGTGGCTGTATAACTTCATCAATATACCGTTGAGCTGTCAAAGTACCCTGTATGTGAACCGATGCTGTCCTGTCTGTATAGTATATATTGCTGACCACATCTTAACACTAGTGCCCCTTCCAAACCGGTCAGCCTACTGACTGCAATTTTGCGCAAAACGCCTCTCCATTAGGCCTCTGCAGTAAAAATCGAGATTAATCGCTGAACTAAACTGTCCACCAGCATTGCTGCGGCCATACTCTATGAGCCTGAGACCAGTGAAGTCGGTCTTGGCAATGTTGCAGAGTCAGAGCAATACCATGGACAGGTCTGCGCGCTCTAATCCCAGCATCCCGTAGTCGATTGCAAAGAAACTGATTTGATATTCTTTGAATCCCAGATGCTGTAGATGACGCTGTTGTGAATCGTTGACGACCCTGTGCTCCTGACGTCACGCGTGGTCTACCTGCTCTGTGACGATCATCTGCTTCAAATGCGACATATGGTGCTTTGTGCAACCTTGGAATTTCTTGCAACTGCAAACTGTAATGCTTTCAGTCGTCCTGGAATTGCGTTGAGCCTCATTCGGGCACGGCATTTCTCAAAATTCGGTCATATTCAAAGACAACGCAATCAAATATCGAAAGCCTGATATTGGGAATTTACAAGAGTTAGTTAGACATGTTTTATTGTCCTTAAATTCTATAGGATATCTATCCAGTACCAATTAGTGTTATCAAGAAGTCACCAGGCGATTCATTCTAGACAAAAAACAAAACAACAAAAAAGTAGGAAAAATTAGTTATAAAGATTCAGCGAAAACTTACTACTATGTGGCTTTTTTGTGGTTTTTAATTCTTTCTTCTTTTTTTATCAGTATAGATTAAATGTTAGACTTTCTTTGTACATGTTTTACTAATGTAAAACCTTTCTGTTTGCCCCCCCCCCCCCCCCCCCCCCCCCCCCTGTCTCTCTCACTATATATATATATATATATATATATATATATATATTTATTTATTTATTCCAGATCAGGGCTCTTTCGAGCATAACAAACAACATACATGATTATGACACTTACAATTATGTATATATATATATAATATCCTATATTTTGTCGGTAGATTGGTCATGATTAGTAGATGACCCCTATTAATTTTTAGGTTATATTATTATTCTTTATTGCTCAAGACATGCGATACGTCTTATGGTATACATGTATACAATTAAAGTACAGGTAAACAATAGTATGGCATGGTGATTATGCTATATGTGGGGTTGTATATTACAAGGCTTTCTACTATACATACAATAATTCTGCAACCCAGAATTCAGATAATCGATCAAAATTCACGGACAGGTTGGTCATGGCTAGTAGGTGACGTCTATTGATTTTCGGGTCAAAGGTCACAGAACTTTCTACTATTCAAACAATATGTTTTCCGGCTAATAGATGTAAGAATTCTTTACCTGATAGACATCAAACTTCATTGGCAGGTTGACCATATATAACAACTAGATTACTCCTATTGATTTGAGTTTTAAAGGGTCACCGCCACCTCCCCCCCTCTCTCTCTCTCTTTTATTGGGTAGGGAGGTACTAGTACTGTATATATGTTTATGTTTTACAACCATTTTTCGTGTGTGGTTGTATAGTTCCACTTGCTTTTAGCGGAGTATTAAAATTATAATTTTCAATTTCCAGTTCTCGTAGTTTATACGTAGGAACTTGATAAAGGAGTTGTTATCGAAGTTTGCACTCCTCTATTGCAACCGTGATTCATGCACTCTTCGACTGAGTATAATCTGTAACTAGCTTGCTCACAAGAAATAAATTGTTTTAAGAACAACTGTAAATATTGTTCCCTTTCTGTTGTATACGCCGATGAAACCGAAAGAAACTGTTCATTACATTTAACATTGGAAACCACCTGTTTTCCCTCTTTAATTATTTTTTCTTTCGCATTCTTCATGATTACTTACCAAAAGGACTACTGCGTCTTTCACAATGGCTTTGGGTGTTGCCGCTTTCTGTATTGACAAGAAAGGCATCTTCCTTTGCATTAGTTCTTATTGTTTTGGCAGCAAATTCATGCATACCTATAAATCAGAAGATTAACTTTCATCGATATGCATGGGATGTGCATTAGAAATCTCTCTCTCTCTCTCTCTCTCTCTCTCTCTCTCAACACCGGCGTAAATCTGTAATTATCAGCACGTTTGCATAACTCGCCATTATTTTGATATTACAACAATTTGATCCTATTTAAATTACCATTATAGTAAATTTTCCGAATGAAGACACAGCCTACTCATACGCGAAATTTTATGAATGAAAAAAAAGCAATGAATGAGTAACTACGCATATCAAAAAGAAGGGCCCTTGATCGCTGATTGGTCAGCCGCGTTACCTTGATTTGCACCTGTTGCAGGTAGTCCCGCCTACTGGCGTTGCTTGGGCCGTTTTGGCGGAAGTCAACACATGATAACACTGAGCAGACAGTATTTTGTTTTGGTGGTAGGTGGACTCAAATTCAGTCGGTGATGTTAATTGACGACAGAATGACCGTTTTGCTTTATTACGTGGATCGTTTATTTTTTGTGTTGTCAGCCGGATAGAGGAAGTTAGAAGTAGGAGATTTTCTCTGTAATTCAAAGGTTCCTAAATGAAGAGTCGGGATGCGCTCTTCGCCGCGAAGGGGTGCTGGTGACTGTCGTCTGCTTGTGATTGGAATTGTGAAACACGTGTTGGCGCTGTCTCTCATTCTTTTTGTGATGTGCATAAGTCATGCAGGTGTTGACGCGTTAAAGTGTACCCCGTGTAACCTAAGCGCGTGCCCTGACCCCCCTACTGACTGTCCCCGGGGCACGATTCTGGATGTGTGCGGATGCTGCCAAGTGTGTGGTAAAGACATCAATGAAACATGTGGGGGACCATTTGAAATCCTGGGTAAATGTGGAGATGGACTGGAGTGTGCCTTGACTTCCGAGGTCGGGGACCCGATCACAGGCAGCGAAAAGGGGGTCTGCAGAGGTAGGTCGCACATTCAATATTGACTTATTTGTTGTACTGTACAAATTGATAAAATAGATGTTTTGGGACCTTTAAAACGTAACCCCTGATAAACTGTTGTATAAAAAGTTAACGGCCAAGGCTTTACTTGGAAAAAAGCAAAATTCTTATCGCGAGATAGCGTTTAATGTTACTCACTGCACTACTTTCGATTTATAGCAATTGGGTGTCACTTTTTCCTCATAGAGCGTAGTGTTGGGCAAAGGGATTTACGATTGGAATGCCTAATGCATTTTCTTGCAGCGAGCGTGAAATATACATCTATTGTTTTTATGTGCAGCAGAAACGATGCATTATTATCTAGGAGATAGTTCATCAGTAAAACCTGCACACATGCATGTGGTGATAATGCTCTCGTAGCAGATGCATGATTACTTGTGTATTGTCACCAATACCCAGCTAATTAAAGAAACAAACACCAATACCTGATGATAGAACTGCATTATTTTACTATTGTGAAGGCATTTGTCAAGTTGCACTGTCGGAATGGGAGAAAAACCCAACTATATGCTTAATATGCCATGTGTAGAGAGGATCTCCTAGCCTTGGCCCATAATCTTTTCAAGTGTTCGTCCTCCTTGAAAGGTTTTTAGATTTTTATTTCAATAGGAATTTTGGTCATATCTCTCTCAGTAGTTTTCTTTTCTCAGGCAGTGCCCAACTTTAATGCTGCCCATACACATATTTTATCCACCTGCCTGACCATATTGTTGGGCAATAAGCTGTCAAGAAGCTTCATCGCAATTTGTCATTTTATACTTTTGATTTGAATTTATTGCATGATATATTCTTTTACCTGTTTTTTTTTTTTTTTTAATTACTTCACAAAATCTTGTGTGATTATTAGATATCTGTATTATATAAATTGTATATTTACTTATACCTCCTTGAAATTTAACAAAGTAAATTGTTGAAGTTAAACATCAATATATATAAATACAAATTAATCAAATTTTGATACTAAGTGCACATTTTATTTGAGGATGGTAGTCATCCTCTAAAGTTAAGCAGGCCTTGTCTTTGAAAATTCCTTTAAAGTTAACTGAAGAACCTTGAACTGACAAAGTTTATAGTTCATCCATATGTATCCACAATTTTGGGATTAAAGCATATGTGATCATGGTTTTAATTCTAAGTAATCAAAATGCCACATTATTAACAGTCAGTGAAAAAAATCTTGCAATTGCAGTAACTTGCTGAGTGAGTATCAAATTTTGACATATGATTTATGCTACATTGTTGAAGAAACAGGAAAAAAATATTGCCATGACATGCCACAACTGAACACATGTACAGGCCTTGTGGAGTTTATTTTAAGACCCGGCTGTAGAATTTTTAGATGTAATGAAATAAAGGTGATTGAGGTCAATATTTCCTCCAGACAAGAGAACAAATATTTTAATGCCTCATTTGCTGAAATGCCAGTAAACAGAAGCAGAGGAGGTTATTAAATGTTGAACACATCACTGAATTATCAGTGGTGAAATCGGGGGATTAAATGACTCTGATGTTTATTTATATATCTGAAAGATATTTCAGCTTCTTGACAGCTGATTATGTTAATACTGTAGTTTTTGGGGCTGGTAAAAGGGATAGCTAATGTATTTTGAAAGAGCTCTGTAAATGGAATGTAAAAGTTTTCATCATAAATTTGTTCTATATCAGATCAATGGGTCAGGCTGAGGGCTTGTTGTTGTGTGTAGATATAAAATTCTTTCATCAAGATGGATTTCAAACATAATACACCTAAAAGACTTAAGGAAATCTGTGGGTTTTTTTCTTTTTGAATACAGTTTTAGTGTCTCTTGTGCCTTTTCCTCTTTATGGACTGAATCCAAACATAACTCTTGAATTTGTCCACCTACAAATGTTGGTTTAAGGCAGTTTTATAAAAATGAGTAAAATATGTAGGTAAACAGTTATAAAAACAGAGACACATTCTACGTTTTATTTTTTGGCCCTCTTCCATACATATCTTGTGTCCTATATATGCATGTGTTTCATCATTCTCCAAAGGCTATGCGACATCAAATATTGACATACTC